>NW_022639658.1:232361-251181 GCF_010583005.1 Odontomachus brunneus | reverse complement strand
GCCCTTGGGCTGCTGACTGAGCGGCGCTTGGGGGGGGGGGGGGGGGAGCGGCCGGGTCATGTAGACACGCGTGCGCGAGCACGTCATAACGCTATCAGCCGCCGAGGCGAGTACATCGCTGGAGCTGACGCGTTATTTTTTAAATTATTTCGCGCCGACTTTTAATACCGTATTTTGACTTCGTCACAATTCAGGAAATAATTAATACGAATTGAAACGCGTACTTATCACGCGAGCAGGTGTTGTGGGCTTCACCGCAGCGGGTAATTTAGTTACTGCGTTTCATTTAGTTTTTCATTTGTTAGATAAAAAAACGTCGCGATCGAGTTCTTCAATGCCGATCAAATATTATCATCATCCATTTATTATTCGAGTATTATTATTCTTTATTCGGTTGTCACTTAACTATTATTTTTATTACGTATTGGGAAACAACTCAAGCATGCCGTTACGATTTTCTTATCTTGTCTTGCTGTCGTATGTAATTAATTGATACTATTGGACATTATTATACGGTTGTCGATCAGACATTATTATCATAATTTTTTAGTTAATCGGGTATTATTACTTCTTTATTCGGCTATTGTTTAATTATTTTTTATTGCGCATTGGAAAAGAACTTGAACGTGCCGTTACTAAAATTTTTTTCACCGTCTTGCTGTCGTGTGTAACTATTTGATATTAATTTATTAAATTACTAATTGATACTAAATTAAATTATATTTCTATCACAGAGATCTAATAGAAAAGACGCAGTCACACGGCTCTAGGGGATGCGATGTCTGGGGGATCCTCCGCGCCGGAGGATTCGGCTTGGGCCTGGCTGAGTCGGCTCGAAGGTAAGCTTCATTGATTTGTATTCGTTATTAGAAATCTGTCAAAACTGAACATTTTCTTGTTTCGAATCGAATACCTTAATGCCTCCATTGTCATATAACTAATTAATACTAAATTAAATTTTTGTTGTTGCAGAGACGAGCACTTGATTCTAAGGGGATGCCACACCGGAGGATCCGGTTCGGGCCTGGCAGAGTTGGCGCGAAGGTGAGTTTCACTGATTTAAATTCGTAATTAGAAATCCAATAAAACTGGAAATTCTCTTGTTTGGGAAATTCTCAAGTTCCTTAATGTCTCCATTATCGTGTGTAATATTAAATTAAATGTGCTTTCTGTTACAGAGACGAAGCAAACGACCAGCCAACTCTTAAGAGCTGCTGCGCCGGAGGATCTGGCTCGGGCCAAGCGGGGTTAGCTCGAAGGTTAACTTCCCTAATTAATATTTATAATTATAAATCCAATAAGATTGATAATTCTCTTGCTCGAAATCAATATAACTTAAATCGAGTCAAAGATCGTGTTAAATCGTACTTACACGTGGGAAAAATTTTTTCCTGAGTAATATCACTACTTGAAAAATACTGATTTGTTTTAATTAAGAGATTTGTTTGAAACGTCGAGAAAAAGGAAAATTTGGAATATTCTAAGTGGGAATGCATTCCAAAACATTTTCTCAGCGTGAAAAATATTGCGTGCTTATTTTTTTTAAATATTGCAAACCTCTTCACTCAAACCAACATTAATGCGCGAATCTAATCGGCGAAACATTTTTCTGTTCCAGAAACGATAGTAGAACGTGGCTGCCCTGATCGGCGGGTCGGTAAGTCAAATAAGAAAAAAAATATGGTAATAGAAAGACTAAAAGTTTTTCCATGTAATGCATGTTTATGAATCAATGCGATTTACTTTGCTGTGGTGTAGTGTGTGTATGTGCCGTCCAATAAAGCACATTGTTCGAAACAACTGAAAGATCGCTTTTATAAATAATAATATTAGTAATAATACGTTTTTATAAATTTGGAAAATTTTCAAGTATTTTTCTCGCAATATATATATATATATATATATATATATATATATATATTAATTGTTTAACTAACATAGATTATTGATTGATCAATGATTTTTGTTGAAGAAAATTTTGATTAATTAAACCTTAACACTGTCTGGCAGATGCCATTAACATATCGAGTATACGTTTTGAATTCAAAATTTTGTAAAATTATTCAGTTTTATTGAGTGCGATCTTCCAGGTATCTCGATCAGTGCGCCAACGCGTAGAGATTGCGCCACAGGAAATGTGCAATCACATCATTCGCCTCGATTGATCTTCCGCCGTTAATTTTCTCAGTTTTCTCTCTCGCGTGAGTTTGTGTCGCGATTGCATTTTGTAAAGTACAGAGTTTGTTATTAAATAAAATTTAATATCGTGCGGCGTCTGTGCGAAGCGATCTTATGTGATTACTTAAACTGCTCGCGAAATTAATTTTACGATCGTCGGAAAATTTTTAGGTTTCAATTTTTCACTTAGAATTTCTTAACGCGTAACAATAGATAATACTAGCGAGCGTTGATCCCTCGCGAAAAACGCGATGTATACAAATTGTATGTGAGCAGTTGTTTATTTACGCGGCGCGCGACGAGTTCCATCGAACAAAACAGGCGCCTCACGCGGTAATATTTTTTTTTCGCGTGAATTTTGAATAGAATCTTTATCTCTATCGTTGCATTTTTCATAATTCTCGGTTTTTCATTCACGCACGCGTTTGCAATTATGTTTTGATAGATTTTCGAATTTAACCGGTTCGTATTTACGGAAGAGTCGAGAGCGAACTTCACAGAAATACTGCGGAGCTGTTATCCGTAAAAGCATTGCGGGGTTGTCTTCGCAAAAATATTGTGGAGCTGTTATCCGCAAAAATATTGCGGATTTGTCTTCGCAAAAGTATTGTGGAGCTGTTATCCACAAAAATGTGGAACTGTATTGCAGCCTATTATGCTGCACTATCGAAACGTTACATTAGGGATATTCCGTGTTGTACGTGAGAATCTCGCATAGATTACTTCGCTCACGCGTCGAAAGATTTCGCGAGATTGGCCTTCGATTCGCGTCGCGTGTTCCCTTTGCTCGCGGATCCTGTTTTCTTCGTAAGCGCTTCACGTCGCGCGTGTATCAAAGCGATACATTACAACTCGATAAGACAGTTGCAGAATTCGTTGCACATACTCGTCGTTTATCCAAAAGGCCGACATTTCCTCGAAGACGCAGTTTGCGATATTTCTTACGTAATTCGTAACTCGGAATGTATCCCCAAGAAAGACGGGATTTTTCGTAAAACCTCCGTTAGATTGTCGCGGTCGGGAGTGAATTACAGGCGACGTGGGACGCGAGGACCATTGCAGTGTCAGATGCAGCGACAGGAAGGCAGGTGGACCCTGGACACCGTGGGACGACGCGCAATGGTGAGCGCTCAATTTAGATGCTCATATAGTAGATACAAAGCATCACTTTACGTAGATTGCATGCACGTAGACGTAAATCGCATTGGGTCCGACGGGAAGTAAAGTAAGAATTTGAATTTGCAATTCGCCGGAGTTACGTAAGAATGATCGAACCAAAGAATTTAGCTCTGAGGTTTTCGCAATAGTTCAGCGAGTCAAGCATTTCCATTTCTTTACTGACTAGCTCAATCCTTAGAAAAATGTGCAAAAAAGATGCGACTGCTAAAAAATAAAAAAACTGTTTCTTAATTTATTTCAAGCGTCTATAAGGCTGGATTTTTCTCGTTTTGTGTAAAAAGATGTGAATGGAGTATCTGTTGATAAAAACTTATAATTTTTTGAATTGGATCATTCTTGCATAACAACAGTCAATTGAAATTTCGATTCGGCAGACTTCCTTCTCGTAGGATTATTTCTTGATGATATATTAAACTGATATATTTCAACATGTCATATTTATATGCTCTTTATATGTTATATATATTTTTTATGCTCTATATATGTTTTATATATACCTTATGTATGCTGTATATATACTATTTGATTATTATAATTTATAACTTATTATGTCGTATTATATACGACATATTATCTCTTCAGAGATATTTTCTTATGCATATGCGTTTGTTGTTGATAAGACGACAAATTAAATTTCGATAAATTAAAGGCAACAAATTAAATTATTAAGCCGAGATTTGAACCGAAATGTTTCGATTTTCCGCTAAATTATTAAGCCGAGAATCGGATCCGAGTGTTTCGAGACTCCGCTAAGTTATTAAGCCGAGATTCGAACCGATGTGTTTTGTGTTTCCGCTAAATTATTAAGCCTATTTCGAACCGAAGTGTTTTGAGTTTTCTTTAATTTATTAAGCCGAGTTAGTTAAGTCTGGGATAATTTTTTAAAATTTCATAAAGAAATTTTCGCGTTTGCAAAGGTGTATTTTTTGAAAATGATGCGAAGTGTGCGAATTTCGCCCTGCATCGTCTCTTGAATGACAATGTGCGTTTATGTCACTCTACTCCTTCAGTAACTCGCCCAGAATCTTGAAAATAATTTTCCAATAGTACAAAGTCGCGTTCACAACGTTAGAACCAACTTAGCGTTATAGGAAATTCGGATTCTTGGGCATGGGACAAAAGTTAGTCATGTTACTACAGATTATTTAGGTTATTTAGGTTACGTAGGTTATATAGTGTTAGCATCTAAAGCACATTCTGGGATACCTTCTTACATTTTTTTAAAGTAATTTTCGCGTTTGCAAAGATATATTTTCTCTGAAAAAGAAAGATAAGAAATCGACAAAGTCCTTATGCGATCGACGATTTTTTTTGCGGATTCTAACGACTAAAATCGTTTGTCTAAGCTGATCAGACCTTCACAAAATCCATATGACTTTTATCTGAACTTTTTTTTTCCCGGATTGCTATTGACTAACCGACCTTGTATCCTATAATAAAAATTATGATTTATTAATAATTCTTAATCTCCTCCCCCTTTATTATTTAATTAAAGCACATTTGTTTGCGTTATTTGCGTTACGAAAAGTACCGTTGTTTTATTTAATATCAAGATACATAGGAATTTTCTTAAGTTTATATCAATAATTATTTACTTTATTTAAAATCCCCGTACATTTCTATATCTGATAAAATCACGTAGACGTACCGAAAATAGACCGAGTGCTAATTAATAAACGTTTTCCTCATACATAAAAGTTGTGTGTGCTGTGTGTATATATGTACACACACACACACACACACATATAGCATTAAATATTTATTAGTCGACACTCGATCTGTTTCTTATACTCTTATACGTATTTCATTGCATCGGTTGATAACTTTCTTAACTATTCCATATCTGTTACCATCTACGCTCATTTCGAGCTAATGTTTCATGTTCTGGCCACGCTGTTACTGAGAGGGCGCTAACGCACGGTGAGATTTTTCGGGGTCGCTAAAGCTCGTAAGACCGACAGTCTTTTAGGCCGGTTCTACATTAGTTGCAAATCGCAAGATTGTAAGAAAATTTACCAATCACAATCGATCGTTCTTCTTGCGACCAAAGAAGAATTGACTGTGATTGGTCAATTTTCTTGCGATCTTGAGCTTTGTAACTAATGTAGAACGACTCTTACAGTACCTCATCGGTGCACCGGCAAAATATCAGCTGGAAATATGATTGTGGCCGTGAACTGCACACGGAAAAAAAGGTTTGGTTGAATTAACCAAATATCTGGTCGAATATGAACGATCCAGAAATTCCGATTGAAGTAACCCGAATTCTATTTAAATTAACAAGATTTTTGGTTAACTTAAACATAATTCGGGTTACTTCAATCGGAATTTCTGGATCGTTCATATTCGACCAGATATTTGGTTAATTCAACCAAATCTTTCTTTCCGTACAGAGTTGAACTTTACCGAAAAAAATGAAGGGCTTCTAAGAGCCAATACTATACTGCAATGTACCTAACATTAAGTTAAGTTAGTATTCATCCTCGATGAAGTGAGAGGAATGTATGAGGAATGTATTAGCATTCTCAGCTGAATATAATCATTTGGTCATGTTAAGATGATTATATTAAGTTGAGTATGCTAATAGATATATTTCTCTCATTTCATCGAGGCTGCGTATTAACATTAATATTTAGTTATATATATTACACTGCAACACCCGTGTATTGCACGGTCTCTTTTAGAGACTCTTGTTTCCTTTACAGTTACAATTTTTTTTGCAAGTAATCGGCAAATCAATAATAAAAATTAATCAATTGTCATATATGTGTAATCAAGAATAATTTAATCGATTGATAAATTTGTCATGGCTCAGTATATGATCATCAAAGTTTACATCAAAGTTTGATTAATAATTAATTTCATCAATTGACAATTTTCTATATGACGATTGATTAATTTTGTATATTAATTTGCCGATAATTTTAGTCCACGAAAATTTCAATCGATTAATGCCGACGTATTCGTTATGTGATTTCGCTGATCCCATTTGATATAGTTACATTGAGCAAAAATATTTAGTTTATTTGCGGAATATAAAGTTAATTTCTGTGAGATAAAAGTTATTTCTTTGAATAAACTTTATATTCCGCAAATAAATTTCCAAGTATTTTTTCAATATACAGAAACATAATTATAATTGTGAGCTTTTAATAGCATTTTGTCGATGTCGGAGAAAATACTTTATATCTTCTGAAATTGTTGGATGCATTATTGCCGTTAATCAAGTTGAAATCGATATAATCGATATTGAAATCGTATATAAGCTTTTTTCTATTATTACAAAATATTTTAATCCTCTGGGTTTGTGAGAAACAAACTTTCTACCTCTTTTCTTGAAGCAATTAATAAAATAAAATTATACTTATTTTTTTAATATACAAATTTTAAAGAAAAGATTTTGCATTATATTTGCCAAAACTGTAAATTTCATAAAATGTTTCAATAACAGTTATCAAATCAGTAGTCGATAGTAGATTAGTAGTCGGTAGAAGACTAGTAGTTGGCAATGTTACCGTCAGCAAATGTATCGCAGTATCATTAGTATCACGACAGATGGTTTATCTTTAGTGCATTGGTGAAAAGTTATCATTGATATCATTGTGCTGCTAAAGATAATTTATTGAGCGCTGATAACTATACTGATAGGTTATGAGATAGAGATGAAAACCTTCCTGTGTTCGACCGGTAAGGTAGAAGTATCGTGGATAATCTTTCTGTTACTGCTTTATAACGAGCGTTCCTACAATTTCAGAATGATTGATATTTTCCGATTCATGATAACTTACAATCTACATTTTTTAATTAAAATATGTAATATCAGAACTCTCAAATATTAGAAAGCAACTTGTAAGTCTATAAGGCTATTCGTTTGTATGCGTTCTATACATAAAAAAAAATATAGTTCATATAAATTTGTACAAATGCAAAAAATATTTAAGTATCAGATTTCGAAGATACAAAAGTTGCGAAAAATTGCTCATAAAATTGCGCAAAAAAACAATACAAAATAATGCTAAATTATCCAAAAGAAAAGAAGCGAGCTAGAATATCCGTGAATTCTTTTCTCTTAACAAGAACTTTATCCAGATCGGTTCATGCTCCAATAATCTCGTAAGCTTCTCCGATACGATTGTTAAGAGCAGAGTATTGTAGCTTCGTGAATTAGAAAATGCGCTTAAATCTCACTAGCTTGCGCAACTTCGAGGAGATGAGGAAGTAGAGAGAGAGAGAGAGAGAGAGAGAGAGAGAGAGAGAGAGAGAGAGAGAGAAAAGATGTCGCATTCCAGATATGAAACGGGTGCAAAGCGCTCCTTACATCATTCTCGGGATTAAATTGCGTTATTGGAGAAGATGGTAGGCAGTCAGCACGCCATAATGTATGTTGCCCTCGAGGCTGAGTCGAACACGATCAGCCCGAGTGAAATGAACCGTTCAGAGGGTACTTCCCTGAATTTTTATGCGATCCGTCGCGCAGCCAATCCGAATTACCCCGACTTTGTTGGCGATGCTCGCTGCGGACGGATTCGAAATCACGAGAGATGATTGTTAATTCGACGCTCTCGTCGCGTCGACCTCGAAAATGTCTCTGAGCAAACGAATCCGTTCTCGTATCTTCCTGAGGTTAAAGGTTATATTAGACGTACATTTAAATATAGATGCATTACGAGTGGCCAAAGGTGCAATGTTTCATATTTGATCAATCAAGCATTTTTTAACGATTTCTTTGAAAACTGATGAAAAAAGTGTTAAGTTGTGAGTGTGATGTCAGCTGACGTATCTGATAAGTGTCTCACAAGATACGTCACGCAAAAATAAATATTATTTTCTACAAAAGCAATTTATGCATAATTTCGTATATCAAAAAAATTTATGAGAGCTTTTGCGAGAGACTTCGAGAAATTACGGACCTCGAATAGACAAATAGAATATTAGAAATTAGAATATTAGAATTTATGAGTCAAGCAGTTGCTACATTTGGGCTTGCATTAACTCGTCAGCTGAAATTCATCTCACGTAAGATCTCAGTCAGATCTTTCAAAGTTAGATCTTTCAAAATTTTTCAGTTAAATTGTGCCACATGCGATGTTTACATCTGTATAATCGCGATGTAACTGAAAAACTCTAACTCTGAATTCAAATTTGTGTATCTCACTTGAGAGACGAGTTTCAAGTAATAACTAATATGGGTAATTAATATGGGTCTTATGGCCACTCGTATCCTTCTTATACGAGAGTGTATCTCGTCGCTGGATGAAAGATTAAATAACGTCCGCAGCACACGAAGCTGCAAATGAGATCATACAGCACGATTGAAACGTGCCTGAACGTAAAATGCGGCAGCGGTTTCCGTGCCGTTGGATCCGCAGCGCGAATCGCGAGCCGATTTCATTAGCGTCGCATTTGGCGTGCGCCCGTCAAAATTGCAACGGCAGGCAGGCAGGCAACGGGGCTTAAGTGAAACAGCCATCGCCATCGTGCAGGCGGTGGTGAAAAGGGGAGTGGTTGGTGGTGAAATAGGAGCCGTCGGCTGGTGGGAGAAACCGGGCCAGTAATCTCCGCTCACGGCTCCACTTCTATGTAATTTATTACGACTTGCCGAGCATCCCGCAGGGTCGAATCCAACTTCGGACGGCGAGGCGCGCTTCCTCCGGAGCGCGAACCGTGGATTTATCGTAAAATACAAAAGTGAAGCGTCGCGCGGAAACGGAAGGGAATAGAACGGCGCGAGTCGTTCGTTTTCCTCATCGCGAGCAATAAAAAGGGGTTTGCGCAAATACTTAATGCAAAATCCGGCTACTATATTGTGGCGCTTTTTATGACGCTGCGAGAAACAAAGTTGGGAAAATGTTGCGTCCTACCGAAATAATTATGCACGGCTGAGCCGGCTCAAGATCGCGCAAGGATTCCATTTCTTTTGCTCATTTTTACTCGCGACTCGCACCGCTCGCTAATTCTCTCTCGCGGCTGTTTGAACACGAAGACGAGGCTAGGTCGAATCGCGATAGCATCGCGAAATTTTATGCGATTCCACTTCTCTTTTTTTCTCTTCTTTTTTATGTTCGCTACAATTTGTGCCAATTTGCCAGCAGCCTTGAGAAATTTAGGTTGCTTTAATAGATTTGAAGTAAAGTTGTTAGAGAATTTTGATATCAGCACGTGTCTTCTTTTCGTCTTTTCTGCAAAGTCTATATTTCTGTAATTGTATTCTATATTCTTTGTTCCATTTTCTGTACTTATATGAGGCAAATGCTTTAATAGATTTCAAGTGAGGTTGTCGGATAATTTTGACGTCAGTATGTGCATAAAACTGCTCCACTTTCTTTTCGCCTTATAGTTGTGTTATATATTAATTTTGTTCTTTTCTGCGCTTGAAGGGAATTTTTCCCCGAGCACATGATGAACTAATCTATGCATCCATCCATCCTTTTGTCTTGTTGCACGGTGACATGTTTCATTGCGTCATCGAAGTCCTGAATTATGTGCCGAAATCTCGTGCTCCTACACGATCGTAAAACGTTTCTCGTATCCATCTGCGTCGCGGTAGAAAGTTCTATCGGGCGGTGTAAGAACGTCGAAGAGCGGTGCCCGCGGAGGGTGCATCCCTGGGCGAACCGTATAGCACGTATTATACGAGGGTGAGGGTGATCAACAATGGCGGCACGACCTCAGGAGGCTCCTCCGTTCTCCGTTCCCTGTTCCCGACGCCATTTTACGTTGATTACGATGCGGTTAGCTCCTTCCAGCCTCCCGCAACCCCTCGAGTCCCTCACTCCATCGCATCGCCTCCCCCTGCCTTCTCGATCTCCTCGCGCCACCGGCTCGCCCGTCACCTCCTCGCCCCGTTCGCAGCCTCTCCTCTCCTTCCGAGAGGCACTTACACACAATCGACTCGACCAACACAATCCATGCTCGCCGGTCAGCGTGCTCCACGTTGCGGTCCGTCCTGCGAGATAAGAACAGCTCGGCAGCACGGATCAGCGACTGATCTATGAGTCTTCGTCGTGTTTGCCGAACCGCCGCATCTCGGCTTAGGCTCTTTTGCCCGCCGATATATCGTGCGAGAGGTTTGCTTCGTCGCTCTCTCTCGTATCGAACGTTATCTTCTTCGGACTTATGGCAGGAATCAGGCAGCGAGCAGTCATTTCGATATTATTCGGGAGAATTGTAAAGAAGGAAATTTTGTGCCGGTCGCGCAATGAAAATCGTCCCAAGATTCTTTCCCGAAGATCCTTTCCGGGATTCCCGGAGTCGATTTCTTCTTTCTTCTTTACGACTCATTCTTCTTATAATGCATAACTGCGCGAGAGTGGGATTAAGGGGAAATGTATTCGACGAGGTACGAGGTATTTTTCTTGCTTCGTCGGCGGATTCATTAAAGGCAACATGCCGGCGACTTTGTTCGGTGTGTTCACCTCGCTAACGACGATCGTAGCAATTCCGCATGACCTATTGCATTAATCCTAATGGATCCGGTCTTTACGACGACCTATTATGTAATGGATAAGTTGCGCCGTGGAGAAGACAAAGTAGGAATGGCACTTCGATAAATATGATGAAAGATAATAGATCAGTCTCCAACGTGAGCTATTCTCTCCCACGGAAATAGCTAATATCTTTTACACTACCGACTCTGGAACATTCTTATTACCTGATTTGTCGCGATTTCAACTTAAACATGCACATGCGTTGGTAAACGATTGCCACTCTATTTATCGAATAAAGGTGTAATGCTTCAAGTTGTCAGAATTGAAAGTCAATCTGTTGACGTGTGTAACCATAATAATCGGTTATGACAGGAGCCAAAGTGACAATACAGAGTGTGACATTTGTGAAATTTGAAGAAGAAATTACCTATTAAAAAGAATTTATCTTTAAGAGTTAAGAGTACAATAGAGGATTAAGAATACAATATTTTGAGAAATAATTTTTACACAGGCTAGTCACTTTTGCCAACTAGAATATCTTCGAAGCAAAAAACAAAGGTGATCTTTAGATCTTCAAAGTTGTTTAGAAAAAAAATGTCACCATCATAAGATGTTTTTTCACACTGAAATAAAAATGTTTAGTATTTGTAACTGTAATCACACAGAGAAATAATTACTATAAATTATACTCAAGAAAACTACATTTTAATTCAATTCTACTATAATATTAGTAATAAAAATTTTATATACATGTTACTACTACCATTTTACTACAGAAATATAGTTGAGGCTAAAAGTAATTATAATTAGATAAGTCATTTTTTTTCTCAGTGTAGAGTACACGGTAAAAAAAGATATGGTGCACATAACTAGAAATAGTTAATTGTTAGTAGCATAGTTGCATCACTCTAGTTTGCGTGATGGTAATGTGATTGATATGACTGATATGATCATATGATTGATATGACTCTATTACTTTGATTCATCAACTACATCGACGTAGTCGCGCATAATTTGGTTGTGATAATCAGAAATCGGTTGAGGTGACATTTACTATAGATATACTCTAGTTGGAATAACCAGATGTCGCCAGTGTAACTTAGCAATTGCTCTAAATAATGGTTGTCGCATAAGTAGTTGATTCCTTTTGTAATTATTGAATCTGGTTGGCACAATCAGTTACAATCAGATTTATGTGTGGGATGACCATATTATTGTTTCTGTAATTTGTAACTTGGAAGATTTGAAGGTCAACTTTGTTTTTTAATTCGAAGATATTCCAGGTAGCAATAATTATTAAGTCACCTTCTATATTTATTACCGATTATTGTGCATATATGTCAGCAGTAGCTTTTAATTCGAACAACTTGAAGCTCTGCAGCTTCGTTCGATAAAATATATGCGAACCATTTAGCAGGCAAGTAAACACGATTGCTAAATATTAATTCTTGTCAAGCGTCGGTGTGTTCTACAAAATACATTAGTATCTATATTAGTTATCATACATTAGTTCTTTAATTGATAATAATATTTGATAATAATATTTTCATGGATGTTGATAAATTTTTATAAAATTATCGGCTACGTGCGATGCAAAATAAAAATATCCATTGATCCGAGAGCGATACAAAATGAATTCGCGATATTTCGGCATCCTGTTTCCTCGAGCTTTCTTTTGTCGAAGAATGTTGAGGTGTTTTTCGGAATTCTCGTGATATCGAAATTACGCTATCTTGGGGAACGTTGCCGTCACTCGGTGTCCGCAAAGGGCGCTATTGCAGTCGCGCGATGCGCGTCTTAACGGTCGGGACGAATTGTTGACGAATCGTGCCGGGAAGGCGGTCGCGGAAACTAAGATAGCTTCCTACCTACCTACCTACCTACCTACCTACTTGGGAGTACACCGTAGTGGCGAGAACAAGAAGCTCAAGACGGGGAGGGATGTTGGGGGCGAGTTGGACAAGATAACGGGGATGAAGTAGAGAGACGGAGACGTCGCGAAAGAGCGAAGGGATGAAGAGAGACGGAGAGAACCGGAGATGGGGATGAAGATGGAGATGAAGATAGAAATGGAAGTCGAGATAGATAGAGGTAGACGCAGGGATGAAGATAGAATCACGGATAGACACGAGGCGAGGGAAAAGGGGTTGGTAAAGGCGGCAAGGTGGAGAAGGAGAGAAGGGTAGATGTGCACGTAACGTGACGGACGTCGCCTGAAAGCTCGTCCGAGAGAGCGTCATGACGCTCTGCCGGCGTCGTCGTCTTCGTCGTTGTCGTCGTCGTCGTCGTCGTCGTCGTCGTTGGGGTTGATTGTCGCAGATCTTATTATCCCCCCTTGTTCTAAGGAGGCTACGGCCGCAAGATTGTGTACGTGTAAGCGGCCGTATAGCGGGCGCTCGCACGTGTGCACGTGTCCGCGCGTGTGTGTTGCTAGCAAAGGGTAGGTCGTCGGAGGGTGGCGTCCCCCTTGGCCCCCCTTCCCTCCCGCCAACCCCCACAGCCCCAGGGTAACCTTGTTAGCGCTAATGACGGACTCTGCCGCGAGATGCGCACGAGCCAAGGCAGGGACGTACCCTCCCGTGACTCTTGCGGGGCGTCGTAAGTCGAAGATGGCGACGACGGCGCTTGACCTCCCAAACGTCCCGCGCTGTCGTGGTAGTGGTGGTCGGTTCCCTCCTCTTCCTATTTGCGCCAATCGGTAAAAAAATGCGATCGGAAGTCGAAACTTTCGTGAACTCTTTCCACGTCAAAGACTGATCGGAAGTTTAAACTACTCATCCCTTCGCCGGATAAGCTGACTTCAATCATTACGCGAGAGCACTGAATAGGGAATAGTGATGTGGTTTATATTCGTCTGATTTTTTGGGAAATTGGAAGGAACTCTCGAGTGGAGGAGATACTTTTACATACTTCATCGCGGCGTCTCTTCTTCGCGTCTACACACAAATGACGCGAGAAGCTGACAATGTCGCGTCGCGTCGAAATAATCGCCCGATATCCCGTGACGTATCTGTCGTCGTTAATGGAAATTAGCGCGAGTTACCAGGTCGATGAGCTCTTCTCATGCGCACGATGTAGTCGTAAGTGTGTGTTTTGTTACCGTCATGTTCCATTAGCGAGATTACCAAAGATTGCCGGAACACCGTCAAAAATTCTGGCTTGTATTCGCTAAGGAAGGTGCTAAAAAAGCATCTAGACGAATCTCGAGGATCGACGGAGAACGGGATAGAGATAGTGGGAGAGGGAGAGAAAGAGGTAACGCCGAGGGACTCTCGAAGCAACCCTCGACAGCCCCCAAAATCCATTAGACCGGAAAACGAGGTAGAATCGTAGAACGCAATGGCGTCTAGAAACAAACGACGGCCGATAGGAGTGAACAAGCAGTGAATCACCCAAGCACTTGTTTACCAAGAGAATCAGGGATTCAGGGATGCCGTTCCCGACTCTTGGAATCCAGCCCCATCGCGTTGCTCGTTCTCTCTCTCTCACCCTCTCTCTCCCTCTCGCTCTCATTCTCTCTCTCTTTCTCTCTCTCTCTCCGCGTCCTCTTTCCACCACCCGAACTCCCTCCCCCATCACCCTCGCCATCAGCTTACCACCATCGTATGGTACGATCTTCCGAAGGCGGATGGAGTAGCTCTTCGCATACGTAGACACGCGCCGTACCTCGAAGCGAGAGAAAGAGAGACGGAGATCGCAAGGGTGCGGGATGGAGGACGTGAACGAAAGAGAAAGAGAGAGATAGAGAGAAGTTCGTAGGAGGGAGAAGGGGAGAAGTTACGTAGACACAGAAGCGGCACTAGAATCGCTAAATGTAATTCGGTTAAAAGGGTTTTAGCAATACAATGCATATAAACATGAGTGCCCCACCCTCGTCGCCGCCACGTCCTACTGCCTGCCCTCCACCCCTCTCCACTTGCCCGCTATCTTCGCAATCCTCTCCCGCAACGGCGACGACTCTCGGCTTCCTCCTCTCGATGAGGACGAGCGAAATCAGCTAACCGAGGTATAACGTCCGTCGAATGAACGCCCGGTGAGTCTCAGGGTGAGATCAGGCGATATGATTCCACACTGAGATCCGTATGCCTCGGTCTTCGAAGCGGTGGGATTCGGAAATTCGGATACTCAAGAATGACATGGTGTCTTAAGTGTAGTATTTATAATATCAAGTAGTTTTTCTAACTTTGCTTCGTGCTAAATCTCGTTAGGCTCGACCTTGTAACATCGATAAGTAACATTGCAAACACAAAAACGTGATAGGATAAAACATTCAAAATTATTGATATTGACGCTTTAGGAAAAAAACGTGATTTTTCATGCGACAAGCACTACAGTTGAAATTCTTATTTACACTAAATGATTCCAAAAAGGACTTCTAACTAAAATTATGGATAACTGCCATTGGTCGCAAGAAAAGGCTTTCTAGAGTGCACAGAAAAAACATTAGTATCCATTTAAAACCAACATATTTAAATTAACAATAATTGTTTCATATATGAGCGACGATATATAATTTTGTGAGAAGAATTTTGTCTTGAATTTCAACAGTGTTGTAAATTTATTTGAATATTATAACAGTTTCATAAAAGATATAATATAGTTATTTTGATAATAATAGTATTTTCTTCTTACATTTAAAAGCATCATATTCTCACCAAATAGTTTATGTACTTTCTTTTAATAAAAATTATTTTTGAATAATAAGAACAGATTTTCCTTTGTTGAAAAAGAACATATGAAATATATTCTTGTAAGTTATCCTCGTAACGTGTAATCACATTTGAAGATTAACATGTCAAAAGATATTTTCCAAACAAGAATTTTTTTTCTATGCGTCATTGGTTAATGATGATTAATAAATGGGTGTTTTATCTCACAGAAGAGTAATAGATCGCGGGATAAAACTTGAATGACTTTTGGCATCGAATATAGAAGCTTCCTCGAATCTGCTCATCGCGGAATCACTGAATAATCGCGAAAAATCAGTAAAGACATTTCTTTCTTTGCATTTTCGATACTCTCAGAACCGGATTGGATGTACACTAGAAGAAAAAATGGTTGATCTAATTAAAATTATAGTTACTTTTGGCTCCAGCCATATTTTTTCTAATACGTGAAAATGATAGTAAGGTTACGTATAAGGTTATCATCACTAACCTTATAGTGAAATTTAATAAGAAAAATGATTTTTTTTTACTATAATTTATATTTATAACAATTATTTTTCTATGTGGTTATAAATATCAAACATTTTTGTTTTAATACATTTTTACGGGATAATACGTTTTTTCGCCAAGTTGTTGACCGTGATAGATCGCGAATGACACGCTCGCGAATAAATCCGCGCATGGCCCGGGAACACGCGGAGAACGTGAAGCGGGATTGGTCGTTATGCTAATTCTCGAGAGCGTCACGATAACTTCGTCTCGCGGCGCGGTATAACGGGTCGGCGTCGGCGGCGTCGGCGGTGGCACATTCCTCGAAAAAGCTTTACGGCCATTTCCTTTTTCCGCCACGGCTCGGCGTGGCGTAAACGGAGATATGGCGCCATGCCAGAACGTTCTCGAGATCGTCCTGCCCGGTCCGGGCAATCCCGGATTTTTCCTCGCAAATAATCACGCTGGGTAAAACTCGCTCGAGTTGCTCTCGCCGCGGATTTTTCACGAGTGAAAGATGAGGACGAAAAATCGGCATGGCACGACTGGCGGGTGGATTCGCTAGACGGAGCAGTTTGGCAATCGAATCAGTAATAAGAGCGATGGAATCGACTGACGAATCTGCAGCGCGATGACGGAGATTGCAGAGGAAACGCACGAGTATAAGCGAGAAGACGAGTATCCGCGGTGCGATCTTAATCATGTTTGGCGATCGAATTCGAAGACGTTCGGTAGAATCCGCTCGACTTGCGAATGAAAAGTACCGTAAGCACCACCGAAATTAGATCGAAAACGACTACGCGCACTGAGAGAAGAAATAGTTGATTTCACTAGTAGCAATATACATATAAGTTCAGTAGTAACAATATACATGTAAGGTACTACATTTGTAAATTACTACATTTGGAAAAATGTTCTTATAAATGGTTATTATTATATTTGGAAAGAATGTTTGGTATTTATAACTGTAATCACATATAGAAATAATTACTTTTGATTATGTTAAAGAACATCATTGTTTGATTAAATTCTACTATGATGTTAGTGATAATATTTTTACATGTATATTATTATTGTCATTTTGTTATATAAAAATTATGATTCAGGCGAAAAGTAACTATAATTTTAGTTAGACCGACCATTTCTTTTCTCTCAGTGCACTAACACTATAGTAATACTTGCTAGAAATGGTTCTCCTGATTATAATTTTCCATTACTATATATCACTATTATAGTGACAAACACTAAACATTTTCTTTTTGATACGTGAGATTCCTCCTTCAGCGATTTTATCGCGTCGCTTAATTGCGGAAGTGTAGGTGATCCGCGCGAAATCAGGTGTTCCCGCGAGTGACCGTTCTGCATTTTAGTCTGGGCTGTTCCGCGCGTATTCTGATTCCCCCTCATGACGTTTCGCATTCGTGATCTTCACTTCTTACTGACCGTTTCGTCAAAACACCCGGTGTCCTCGATTCTCGCGCGATAGTTCGTTCCGCTTGTCTCGGAAAAAGGAAATGGCAGGAACGCGGCGAGTGACATCGATCCGCGTTCGTCAAATACGACTTTGCCTCCTCCTTGCGCCGTTTCGCTGACGTTTTCCGAACGAGCGACTCTCCGCCGCCGCCGTCGTCGCCATCGCCGTCGTCATCGTCGTCGTCGTTGCCGCCGCCGTCACCGCTGCTGGATCCATCCCGGCAGAATGTCGTGGAATTCGTAACT
Organism: Odontomachus brunneus; assembly: GCF_010583005.1. Classification (NCBI taxonomy): domain Eukaryota; kingdom Metazoa; phylum Arthropoda; class Insecta; order Hymenoptera; family Formicidae; genus Odontomachus; species Odontomachus brunneus. Next base: position 233,522 of record NW_022639658.1, on the reverse strand, counting down.
GGGGATTAGCATGTCATAAATACTGATGGCGCACCCCGAACCGGGACTTACGCCCGCCGCTCCTTCGAGTACCTTTCGTGACATGCCGTTTCGGCTCTCTGCCGAGCGCGCCGCGCCGGCCAGGCCCGTGCGGGGGTGGTTACCCGCGTCGGGGATGAAGCCTCTCATTTACAAGCCATATACCAATCAGCGGCCATCATGCAAATAACATGAGACCCGGCTCCCTCGCACACGCGAGGCCGGGTACCAGGCGGGTCCGGGCGTTTATCGTTGGAAATACAAAGTAATAAAATGTGATATTTTTCGGATTCGCGAATTTATCTCGCATTTCCATCGGGGTTATTCGGCAGGACGGATTGATTTAACGAAGAGACGAGCCATTTTCAAGTCGTTTTTCACTCGAGTCGGCTGTTCCGAGCGAAATAATAAGAAGCTTCGTTGCTGAATTTTATGTACTGTCTGCCGATTAGAGATAGCAGCATTTCTTTTCGTATCCTATAGGAGAGCTCTTAATAATTTTCAAGAGCTATGCTTTTCTATTGGATATGGAGACATTGCAAAACTGATTGAGAAAAAGTGTCGCTGCATTCAATCAGCCGACACACTGAGAGAAAAAATATTTAAGGAATGAAAAAATATTTATTTGATACTAATATATCTATACTGTTATAAAGTATTTTTCAAATAAAAAATATATATCTTTTTAAAATTTTAGTTTACGAAAATAATTGTTTATTTTCTATTTAAATAAAATATCCAGATTTATGTAATGTTATCAGAGTAATGTAGATTCGTCATTTCAAGACTTATCGATCTTATTAAATAAATAATTAATATACAAAAATGAAAGGCTTGACTTTATTTTGCTTAATATCGTTAGCATTAGTGGATTGTCGGAGCAGGGAGTGATACTTGAGGGGTAAGAAGAAGATTGATCGACTTTGCTTGATTTCATAATTTATTTAGGAACTTGTCGCGATATCATATCGTGTACCTGCATCGCATTTGCTAAACTTAAGACCTATTGCGGATAATATTTACACTCACATCGTATACCGTAAATACATGGCTTCTCGCTCGCTCGCACTCGCGTGACTGTACTCGAATAACCGGACAGACAGTGGACGCCACCCACGGAAAGAATAAAGAGAAAGAGAGAGA
>NW_022639658.1:212254-231385 GCF_010583005.1 Odontomachus brunneus | reverse complement strand
AGAGAGAGAGAGAGAGAGAGAGAGAGAGAGAGAGAGAGAGAGGGGAAAGAGAGAGAGAGAGAGAGAATCCCGCGACCCTGTCGTCTCTTTTCACCGTCCATATTAACAACGTCGCGGCCCCGGCGCGTTTGTCTGACGTCTCTATCTTACAAGCCGAGCGAACACAGAATAAATAGTCTCTAGAGTGTCTATGTACACGACGGACTTAAGCTAAATGGCATCCAGCTCGCAGATCCTCCGCAGATCCCGAGGCGAATTTACTTGGTATCACTAGATCGCACACGATCACGACGCATGCACGCATACACATACACACGTACATACACACCCACACATACATACATCCTTCGGTCGCGTCACATCGTTTGCAGTCCGCGTCTTCTCCGTCCCGCGGACGACAGGCATGGATAATTCGATCGCGTTACCCCGAGCGAGAAACGCTTCTCGACGGTGACGTCGGTGGGATAATTAACCGCGATGAACAAGCGAGGTACTGTTCGCGATCGCGATTTCCGTCTCGTACGCAACACTATTTACATCGGAATTTTGGCTTATTATGGCGAATTGCAGGGATGAGATACATATATGTACACGAGATCGGTTGTTCTTCGTAGAAAACGGGATCGGTAGTTGGCAGGGATCGACGGTAACGCGATGGATCGGCGTGAGCCACGGTTCACGCTGCGCCCGCAACGCGAGAAATCGGAAACGTCAGAATCGCAGCGGTTCCGATCCCCAACAATAAGTCACGGCAACCTTCTTTGTCAGAGTTGACTACGAAAAATGATACTTGCAATTGATAGTGAAGCGTGGCATTCTCGCCTTTTATTATGAAAGTATTCATACAAGAACAATCGTGCGCGCGCTCAGTCGAAATAAGAAGAATCCAATCTTAAGAATCGAACAAGATCTCTTGCCGCGAAAAGATCATTTTTAGGCAATGATCAGCGAAAGAAGCACACAGGATGACTCGTCTTTAACCATTAGAGGACCAACGAAAATCCTTCTAAAGAAGCATGCCTCTTCATTCCTTTCCCTTATGAAGTTAATGACATTCACAGACAAATATTTGCCATCTACCTGTTAAGATTGTGAAATCATTGCAAGCAAATTAAAATGAGCGACGAATGAAAATACTGGGAGAGTTTTCTGAGGTACGTTGGTCCTCCGAGGGTTAAACGCGCCCCTCATTGGTCCTTTAAACTACATAAGGCCGATACAAGGGTTCCTGTAGATCCGTGCCGGTCCTTTGGCTCTCCTGGAGCGTTCCCCTGGACTCTTCCGGAGTGCCAGGTGCATTGACGCTAACGTCACTTCCGGCGTCTCGTTCGGTACTCCTCGTGCTTCCGGTGTCCTCAACTTTTCCGCTCGCGCGAGCCTCCTGCTGCGCTTTCTTGCTGCGCTTCCATTTCATCCGTCGATTTTGAAACCAGATTTTCACCTGCAACAACATTGCGTTGTCACTCGAGGTCGGACGTACTTGTCGAGTTTGTTTGTCACGTGCAAATTGGCGGAAAGAAAGAAAGAGACAAAGAAAGAGAGAACAAGGATTACGTAACGATAAGCGACTTCGGGGAACTAACAACTATCTATTGCGGCTGATATCTGTATTGACAAAACGCTTTTCGGCGTCGGGAGTCCATATTGTGTTTAATTTCAGATAATTATGACAGCGTTGTGAATAATGCCGCGCGCAAAAAGGAGAATCACCACGCATAGAAAAGAACATATTGCATTCAAGTCAATGTTACTTATTTCAAGTATTTCACGAGATTATATATCCGCAAATTTATCACCAGTTCATTAAGAAGCCCATTACATTTATTCAAAGTACATTCTGAACCCTAAATCTAACTAGTGAATTCCACATTTCATTGAAGCATGTTATGTTAAGACAAAAACTCGGTTTGCTTAATAGATACACTGTGTGAGAAAAATATCTAAAAAATAAGAAAAGATATTTGGTATATATTTATAATGGGTACATATTTATACATATTTATAATAGGTACATATTTATTTAAATCTAAATTCTCTTGTTTAAATGGAATAAACAATTTCTACTTTTACAACGATTTTAGAAAACCGTATTTCTTCATTTAAAAAAGATGTATCTTTAATTTAAAAATATGCATATATTAGTACAAGTAAATATGTTAATAGTATACTTCCGAACAAATGTTTTACATTTTTAGATATCTTTTTATTTCTCTCAGTGTAGAATTTAACCAACTTTTTCTTTAATGAAGTACTACAATATTCTTGTAAAGAAAATAAATTATTTTGAGTATATGATGATAAGCTTCTTATAAAATTTATGGTGACTTTAAGATTATTATCAGGAAAATCTTCCTTGTTAAAGATAACCGTTGCTTAAAAGAAGGAGGGTAAACCGAACAATCACTTTTCTTAGCAAAATAATATTTTCCTGTATGTGTGCGCAGTTTGACGTCATATAGTACGTTTGAACATGTACTTTCGCACGTAATGGTAGGAGACGCGTAATGAGGACGAGATTGTTAATTGGTTATGTCGAAGGGGCCGACGAGTTTCTTCCGGATGCGAACTCTCGACATTTGATCCACGCCCGATTTAATTTGGCGAATGCGTGCCTCCATGAGCGCGGGACGTCACGTGAGCCACCCCGAGACACCGTAAATCAGGTAGACAGATACAGGGACTCGATTTTTCCTCCCCAATCGTAAGAAAACGATGTAAATCTTTCGGACAACATATCATGCGCCCGGGCCAATCCCCTCCAGGCACGCCGGCCGTATTATATCTTTACCCTCCGTAGGAGCGCGCAGTTTTCTCGTACGAATACGAATGGGAGTCCGGGAACGACGACGCTCTCCCGCCGGATCCTCGCGATCCTCGCGATTCTCACCATGAGGGATTTCACGTGTGACGAGAGAAATTTAGCTTCTTTATCCGCCGCGTTTCAGCGATTCGTTCTCTTATTCGGAAATATTTGTAACCGACCTCAAAAAAAGGAGGTTCTCGGTCTGTCTGTTTGTTTGCTTGTATGTCCCCTCATAACTCGAGAACCGTTAGAGATATTGAGATGAAGCTTTTTGTAACTTGTTAAGTATGTTATCTATATGCTTCTTAGATCAGTGTCATTGCCCGAATTTATCCAGATGACCTGGAAATTGTAGGCAATTCTATTATCCTCTTGAAAACCCGACCACGTTTAGACGAAACTTTTATTTTTAAGCGATATAAAAAACCATTTCTTAACTAACTTCAGAAAAACAAGCTTTTAGTAAATAATTAGGAAGTATGAGAAATGAAAAACTTTTCTGACCAAAATAATCCGCCTTCAGAAACTTCGGAAGTCTTAAGTATGAAATAATTTCGACTCAATATTTCTTTGTACTTATAATTTCCATCTTAACCGATGCAAAAACAAATTAAGTAACTGATTGTATAATTGTAGAGAGATAAATAATAAAAGAAAGATATATTTGAATCAATCAGATTTTTGCGCCAACTTCTAATATTGTTAGAACATTAGGATACGATTGTAAATACATGAAAATATCGACTTAAAATTATTTCATACTTTTTAGGGCTTTGAGGTTCTTGCAGGAGGTTTATTTTAAAAAAGTTAAAAAAGTTAAAAAAGTTTTAATATTTTATGGCTTGAAATTTTGAAACTGCGACGACGTAGACAGATACGCAAATAAAATAACGAAATAATCGAGCGGCAAGAGTCACACAGTCGAGAGTTGTATAACGGAGAGACTTGATATTTATGGCGAAAACGTTTCTCTCGAAGTCTACGCTTTTCGGTCCGCGACAAAATAACGGTCGCCATCGCTTTCCGATCAGCTGGATAATTTGATAGGCGTTGCGACGACAACTTACGTAAATCATTCGCGTTGCGTTAACAAATAATTCGAAGCGCGAGGTAAACAAGCGCGGCGTTGAATTCGGGGGTCAGGTGAGGGGGCGGATTGGGCGAAGGCGCGAATCGTACGCGCGAGCGAGTCGGTTGAAAAAAATGAATCGAAGGTGGGAAAAAAAGCGACGCGCGAAAATAAATATTTGTCGGTGATAAACCGACGCGATGAAGAGCGAGCGAACGACGGCAGGAGAGAGAGAGAGAGAGGGGGGGGAAAGAGAGACAGAGAGAGGAAACAGCGCTGTAAATTACTTTGCGAGGCGAAATTAATCGACACCTTGTACATGGGAAACCAAACGACGATGAATCATAGGACGTCAAGGCGTTTTCTGGCGATACGATACGATCTTGCGATCGTGATCGCGCTAATTGCCGGAGATATTTTTCCTGTTGACAATCGTCACCGTAAATCTCGCGTGTTACTAGCACGATTACGATCGTGAATTGCGATTTCGCGATGATTGAATCGTGAATATCACAGTGGACTTCTAATTAGTCCAGCAATTCAGCGACAGCGAATTCAAAGAGAATATAATCTTAATCTTAGCGGATATCTGGTTATTATGTTTGATAATTATTGACGTTGCGTGCAAGTAAAATTCAAACAGGACACAACATTCCTCTATGATTTCGCGAACGATCACGTAAAATTTTGGCCACGTTCAATTTTATCAATTGAAGAAGATTGGCGAATGATTACGCACGATACGATAGACGAGCAATGTGATGGCGTCGCCGTGTTTGTGCGCTTTTGTACATTAGATCAAACTGACTGAATAAAAAAGTTCTCTACTTTTCGTTAATTGAAGAAGATTAGTGCATGACTGTGCGCGCGACCGATCTTCTTGAGTTAATTAGGGAACGCGTCGTACTTGATTTTTCGAGCAGAATAGTCGTGCCAGTGAGTTTCGTGAATTTTCTGTGAACTACAACGTTGAACTCGACGGTAATATCCCTCTCATAATTATTTGGAATATACGGTCGCTATAAAAAGGAACTTTTTAATCCTTTTAATATGAAGAGAAGTCAAGAAATACTCGGTGTAACGGCAAAAGTTATAACACAGAGAAAGAAAGGTCGAGAGGAAGAGAGAAACAAAAGATCAGAGACTCGTAGGATGCTTCAGCTATTTTTTTAAACAAACGTCCGCTCCTCGCCGGATTGTCGCGTCGCTTCGCGTCCTGGTGCTCGCACTCGGACAGTAAATCGCCGGTAATCGCGTTTCTGCAAGCGCGGAACTCAGACGGAAATGGGGAAACAGGAGGCGGGAAGGAGGAGAAGGAGAAGGAGGAGAAGGTGGAGGAGGAGGAGGAGGAGGAGGACGACGCTAGTCGGAGGCGAGGAGCGAGGCGGAATCGGTAAAATATCGAAACAAATCAGCGACTGAGCCCGCCATAACTCAGACTTTCACGCCTGTTTGCCGAGCGATCCGTCAGGGCTCGTAAGCTTCGGAGTTATGTTTAAGTTGTTGAACTATGCGAGAGGAGAGAGAGAGAGAGAGAGAGAGAGAGAGAGAGAGAGAGAGAGAAAGAGAGGAGATCCGCGTGCACTGCGTCGAATGGAAGGGCGGCTTCGGATTATTCGGAGGGATTTTCTCTCTTTCTCGAGGCTCTTTTTCCCCCCTCGTCGTTCGTCTGCTCCCTGCCCTGCTCTGCCTTTCCCTTCCTGCCGCTCGACCTCGCGAATTTCCATTTTCGCGCTATTTACCGGCCGACGTCGTCGCTCAACTCCTCATCGAGGACGACTCTCGACGCTAACTCTCGACGTCAACTCCGGCGCTGGCTCGCGCCGCGGAGAACGATCGATCCGGTCCTTAATGGCCCTCCGCGAGCGATTTCGCCTCGATCTTCGTATCGTTCCGTGTGTGTGATTGCGCGAGCGGCGGCCTGATTAATTACAACGTTTCACGTTTTATCGCGACAGCCGTGGCGATCGACGATTCACTCCGAGTCCCATTACCTTGCGTTCTTCGCGATATTTGCAGAGTGCATTCAGAGAGAAACGTGGTGATGGCAGCTATACAGATGACAACTATACGAGTCTTGTCTGTAGAATTATAATGAATACAGTTTAATAAACTATTTTGCAGTTATAGCTACTAAAGCTTTAATTGCAATCACTATAAAATAGTTTGTTGAACTATATACATGAATTCTAACTAATTTAATATACAGAACTTGTATGTTAAATTATGAGTAAGTTGTCACTTATGTACCCGAATAGAAATGTATCTAGCCGGTTTGAATCGAAAGCTAGTAGCTAGCTACATATTAAAAAACATTTCGTATTTGTATTAATACCTATAATTATATATAAAAAATAATTACTATAAATTATGGTCAAGATAACCTCTTTTAATCAATTGTACTATGATTTTACTAATTGTATAATTCTATAATTTTCTTATATAATAATCTTATATGTATGTTACTATTAGGACAATCAAAAAATATAATTAGGATTAAATTGGACCTAAACCATATTTTTTGGTTATTTCAACGCGAAGATAGTGGTAGTAATATGCATATAAGATTATTATCACTAAAATTATAATATAATAGACTATAAAATGATTGTCTTGATAATAATTATCCATAATTTATAGTAATTATTTTCCTATATGATTATAATTATAAATATAAAATATTTTTCTCTCAATGTATAATTGCTATCACCATGTCTTTTTCTCTGAGTATAAATAACTAGTCGGTTTTATCGACGCGGGCGCGCAAAATTACGTTTTATTGCATTTTATCGCAGACCTTAAGTTATAGGTGACTCACGTCATTACTTAACGTTTTTTTTAACGTTCGAACGTGAGCAGTAAAAATCGCTAATCACGATACTTATCGCGCGGTGATGATTCACAGGCTTAGGACTGTCGATGAATTTCGGGTATCGGTATTTCTTGTGAAAGTTAATGCGCGATTCAACATCATTATCTTCGTTTACCTGCGTTTCTGTCAGCATTAACGACGTCGCGACCTCGAACCTTTTCGGTCTGCTGAGGTACTTGTTTTGTCGAAATTGCTTCTCCAGCTCCAGAAGCTGCTGGGACGTGAACGCGGTCCTGGGCCTTCTGGTCTTACCCAGCAACGCGTGCTGCGCCGCGCAACCTGTTATAAAAAAGAACATATCTTTTTGAAATTTGCTGTTAAAGCAGTCTTAAATTAGAAAAAAATGTAAGAAATAAAAAAATATTTTTACATATATTCGGGAGATATTATATATATAATAACATATTTATTTATATTAATATATAACTATTTTATAATAAGAAAATATATGCGGTAAAAACATTTTGTATTTGTGTGAAAGTCGATCCGTGTAAAGACTCTGATGTTAAATTTTTGATACATTCGTATGTTAATTTAACATATTGTTATTGTGTTATTTTAACTATTCTGCGTTGAGTTTATATATTTTCTTATTATTTATATATTTGCTACTTTTCACTGTTAAAATAACACAATTTATATGTAACACGTACATTCTTGGTGACATTTTATATGCAAATGTACAGTATTTTTTAACACATTTGTCTTGTGTTAAATTAACACAAAAATTAGAATGGACAGAAATTGGGAATATGTTAAATTTAACACAAAATTTTTTTCAAAGTGCATTTTTTAGAAGCTTAGCTTTTTATGAGAACTATTATTTATCTCATTTAAGAAAAGAATTTAGATTTTAGTAAATATGTTATTAGTATACTCACCGAATAAATATCTTTTATTTTTAAATATTTTTTCTCTCACAATGCATAATGGAAATATACGAAATAAATTTATGCTAGGCTATTATTTTGCATGAGTATTTATGTCACGTTGATCTTGCTATAACGAAAAGTTTATTCGGTTTTGTTTTAATTAAATTTGCACGCGTGCTTGAAAGAGCACGCTCCTCGTGAAACAGTCGCAAACGAATGCGATTTTAGTCCGGAGTAAACAGCTCGTAGAGTGAAAATGATTCGTTATTGCGAATTGGGCGATCCAATAAAAATCATCGAATGCTAATGCAATTATCGCGAGTGTAAATCCCTATGGATTACGGGGGATGATTTGGGGTTAGACGATAGGGCGAAAAGCCGCCCCTGCAATTAGCCTCGTGAATGACTCTTGGTCAGGGGAGAATCGCCGACTTATAGTGGCATAGGCGTAGGACAGGACGGGGCGGAATTATCAGAACGATGCGTTATCCCCCGGCATCCGCTTAACTTAATAGATAAGGGAGCACCATAGATGAAGAAGAATAGCATATACTGTATTATTGCATAATTACAGTTTAGATTTTACAATTTCTTGAACTGACTATAATCACCGCAAAATATCGCAGATATTTATTTTTTTTCAACGCAGCATGTATCAGATTTTAATTAGTAATTGTCAATAATGAAATATTCAAAGAAATTATTGAGTTTTAAGAAAGGTTTGTGGGGTAGATGGAGGGGCTGTTAAAATAGCATTAACGCAGGAAGCTCAAGTTTGCATGAATGGCTCGCACTTGGTGCGCGACGGCGAAATTATTCCCGTCACCGTGACGCCACGTGTTTTTGTTGTCGTCGTGCGCGCCATGTCCACGGTTTCCACGATTAGCGGGGTGGGCCTTGCGTCACTGGCTTAAGCACCCTCGTAACTTAACTAGCAAGTGCGTGACCGGCTGTCAGTGTTTGTACACATGGCGGCGTTTAGTCGAGCGCATTCGGATTACCGTCGGTCGGAGCGCGCGTGATTCACTAAGCCGCGTACGAGCAGGTACGCGATCTCTCGCTCACCCTCAAAGAAGGGAGCAGGGGAGGTGTTTTGATATAGGACCGGCCGATTTCACGCCCTATACACAAATAACTCTCTTTGCGCGATCGCGCATGTGCTCGGGTAAATTTAATGCTAAATTCCTTAATGTGCGTTGAACTTGCACAGATTATTAACACACTTCCGAATTTTTACTTCTATTTATAACATACTACGGTGACGAGAGATATGGGGAGGGTATAAGAATAATGTAAAATAAATATGAAAAAAATGTTTGGTATTTGTAACTACAATCACACCTAGAGAAATAATTATTACACATTATGGCCAAGAAAACTATTTGTTTATTATATTCCATTATAATATTGGGGATAATAATCTTATGTGCGTGTTACTACTGTTATTTTTGTGTTAGAGCAAAATATGACTGAAAAATAATGATAATTTTAGTTAGATGAACCAGTTTTTTTTCTTAATGTAAGATTACATAATAATTGACTACCCGGCGTTGCCCGGATTATCACAAAGTGTCAAGGGGAGAAATCAAGGAATGGAGTCAGATGATAGAGTCTATATTTTTCGCAGGCTTCTAGACAATAACTATGTAAAATTTTGTTCGAATCGGTCAGAGGGTTTATAAAGAATCCATAGATAGTTATTCTATTTTACATAATATATAATATTCTATTTTACAGATTACGCACAATATAATTATGCGAAGAGAATTTTATAGCAAAAATTATATTTAGAATTTGCTAATCGAGAAATGAATTGATATTCTGCAGCAATTTATTATTTTTTTTAATTTCATATATATTATTTATATATTTTAGAAACTGAAGTGTACTATTAAAAATTTGCTATATTTCTAGCAAAATTTTTAATATTGTTAGTTATAATTTTTAAAATTTTTGAAATTTTTAATATTTTTATAAAACTTACGGTTTATTGCTGCACTTAAAACTGTAGTAAAATTGCAAAGAACTTGTATAAAAATGAAATTATATAATATTGTCTCCGTGTACATATTATGTATACATAGAATATTTTTTAGGATAATAATAATAATACACAAATGTGTTTTGGCATAGAATAGAAAGTTTTATTTTACTTGCACGAAATCCAAGTGAGATAAAACGACCCGTGTAATTTTCTCGAATTTTTCCCGCCCCCGTGAATTTCGCCTGGTGTTTCGCATTTACGTCACGCGAAGCTGTTGCACTGTCGCTTGATAATTCTCGTCTCGTTACGGGTGAAAAAAAAACATCGATGCGCGTGTGGGGCACTTTTGACGACTGTCAACGGGAGCGAGAGTCGTGCACGCGCGAGGGACGAGGGACTACATTTGATAGTTGTTAGTATTTAGACTGCAGCATTTATTGGGTTATTTATCGTTGGTCGAAGAGTAGTTCGCCCCCTGCTGGGCACATATGGCCTGACCGATGATTTCCCTCCCCGCTGACTCGTGACAATTATTATTTGCGCCATTGCGCCCGCGCGTTGCCGCGTCCTCCTCGCTCCTCGTCCCGTCATGATTTATTTTTATGTCCCTTTTTTCAATTTCATCGTCCGTGGCGCCGTGCATTCGCGCACGCTGCCCATTAGATCCTCGTGACACGCCGCCTGTCGTCGCGTCGGTATTATGCTACATTTCGTCGTCGCGAATTTCGGGCCAATCTAACGCTCCATTTGTCGCTCACACTGCGCGCGCTAATAGCCGAGATAAAGTCACTTCGTGTTTAATTAACTCGTGTCGCGGTCGCCACGTGCAATTTATAATACTATCATTAAACTCTGATCTACAATCATTGTCGGTCAACCCGATCGAAAGTTCAAGAGGAACGACTTAAGATAATTCGGCCGTTTGTTTCTTCTGATATATTTTGCTTCTCGATAATTAATTTTGGGAAGTAAAACTGATAATATATCAGTAAGAATATTAATACACACGTTCTCTCACGGTCTCTCTTCCACGTATGCGGTATATTGAAATTTGCGCGAAATTTAACGTTGTTTCTTTCTCAGACTAATTATTAATGACGTTTAAGAAGCAATAGTCAATATTTCTCACGCAGATAAGTTCTTAGTCATCGTGATTTCATCAGAGGACGTTCGTCAAATTGCAACGATTTGCCGTAATCGACGTGTAAACCCACGGAAACCCGTCAATCGACCTCTTACTTTTATGGTTCGTCGAGAGTCCAAGGAGCGCGGTCGGACAAATAGCTGTCATAAATTTTCGCACCCTTTGTCGCCGAATTAGTCCGTACGTCGCGATAATTATTCATTGAACCTCCTGGCGCATTAATCGACGGGGCATGTCGCAGGCGTCGCACCGAAGAAATTCATCCGTCGCGATCGAGGGGGCTTTGGCAACTGACATACGGCGTGCACTTTCTCCCTCTTCCCCTCATAGTAAGGCCGTCGCGTTAACCATAGCGCTAACTAACTGCAAACAACTTCCCCGAATAAACAAATGCGGTCCGGCGGAGCAGTGCGATCGCGATGTCGGCTAAGGAAAAAAAATGGTGGAAAAATGATTGCGAGCGACTGGTATCGATATTGATGTAACAGAGGCGACAGAAATCGCGAGAAAGTGGAAGTAATCAACGTAAAGAATACTTATCGAGATGCAATGAGTGCAAGAAATAATATTGAGTAGTGAGTCATTTCGGATTTTTTCGATAAAATAGAATGATTGTCCTTTATGTTGTTATAATTTTATGAAACAATATATTTTCTACATTGAGAATAAAATGTTTGGTATTTGCAACTATAATTACGCAGAGAAATAATTGCTATAAATTATGGTAAAAAAAACTATTAAATTTTATTATAATGTTAATGATAATAACTATATATGCATGTTACTACTATTTTATTAAAAAAAAAAAATACAAAAAATATTTATTAAAAAAGTCGTTTTATTAAAATAAGTGGTTGGGGCAAAGAGTAACTATAATTTTAGTTAGTCCAATCATTTTTTTTTCAGTGTATGATATAATTATATATGGACGATTTTTAATAATTAATATATAATATAATTTTGATAATTCTAATAAAAATCTGTAAAAAGACAAGAGAAATGACATTACATTAACGGTATAATTAATATGGATTAATCTGGGACCAATTTTTAAGATTCATAATCTGTGTGTGTGTGTGTGTGTGTGTGTGATATTTTATAGATTAACTCCTTCCGAAAAAGTTTCGTGGTAAAATATTAAATTCCTTTTGGTTTACTTAGATTATTATACTTTTTTAAATGCATAACAAATACAAATTAGATATATTTTGTATTTTGTTTTTTAAAATTCTCCAGAGAAAATAGCAATCAAGAAAAAAGGCCTCTAAATATGCTTAAGAAAAAGGAAAATCTAAATTTACTTATTAAAAATTATCTACCCTAAGAAAAATTGCGCATTTTAAATCACCACTGAAGAGGTTAAGATCTATGATTTTTTGCATATATTAATTCATGAAATCATACAATATTAAACACGAAAATACAATAATTTTATTTCCCTCAAAAAAGCTCGAAACTTTTTAATACGCAACTTACTATTATTTTTTTCATATAATTAGTTTTCTCTTCGAGATAAACGTGAGCAATGCGACTGTGATCGAACAATCACGTGTCGCACATAAATCTCAAGCACTCGTGCAATTGATTCCCGTAATTAATTTCCACGGTTCTCCTCGAGGCATTCACACGTTTGCGCTCTCACATTGACACGCGGAGAATGCGGCGCGTCCCGCTAAATTGATCATTTGGCGCGCTGCGCGCCGATCGGCATCGGGAAATGCGCAAACCGTGACAGATGTCAGTAAACACCGAGGGCGACTTTATCGAGTGGACAATCACCATTCGCGCTCTTATATACTGGGAGTGCCGCGCGGGGGTCGGCGGGGGAGGAGCCTTTATCATGATAATTTAATTTATTTGGGGTCCCGTCGGCCGCTTCATGCCGGGGCACCCTGAAATCGTGCCGATCATCGCGCCGGTAAACACTACCTATTATCTGTACTTAAAGCGGCCACTCTCCATCCCTCTACGACGCTTCGATCTAGTCTTTCTCTTCTCCACCATCGTGCCGTCGCCGCCCCATAGGTTACCCCTGGAAAAATTACGCACCGCTGGTCGCATGAATACCAGCGCGCCGCAATGAGGGGTGGTGGCGATGCGGTGGGTATCGCGGAAAATTTCGTTTCGCGTCGTTAACGGATACGGGATGACGAGGCGAGATGAGCCGGTATTTTCGCGCGGCCTGTGCCCCGTGAAATTTCCAATAGGAACAAAATTTTCGTTGAAATCACTGATGAGTAGGAATACATTTTTAAGTAATCTATATACATAAAATAGAATGTTTGTCTGATTGTTTCCTATATATAGAGGAGACCGAATCTAGAAGTCACACGGGTCAGTTGTCATAAGCTCATATTTCACGTAATAAATGGAGGAGCATATTCTTCTCTATACTGCAGGTTGTTTGTATCATGTTAGTTGGAAGTGTATGAAATAATTTATGATAGAAACACCACGCGTGATATTTACACACTTTAAGCACTTTTTCAAGATTGAACGCCGTAAATTTCTTCTTGTCTCTATTTTCATTGGTTTTGGAATCCGTTAGTTTTGGAAGTCGCAATCTCTATTGAGATGTAAAAAACATTATAGATGTAGTTAATTTTTTCCAATTAATAATTACTGTAATATACTTTATAAATATAATCTCTTTTATTTCCCAAATGATCGTTCGAGTTAAGTTCACTCCAATTAAGTGGGTTAGTTGTCACAATTGTCACATTACAAAGTTTTCGAGAATGATTTTCTTATTTCAATGATCACATATTGTACCTGATTATAAGATATCACTAATTTTAATAAAACATTTAAGACCTTAAAACAGAAATAATTGTTTCCTTTACACAAAAAACGTGTGGCAACTAATTCCGGGTATAGTGTGGATAGTCACATTTGCACGACTTTGCTTATAATTTAATAGCTTTTTTTGTATATAAATATATGTAAGCGTATTTTTTCTTTTACTTAAAAATTGTACTTATATGAATATTAAAAGCTATTGCATATATATTTTTTAAAATCAGTACGTAAAAAGTATGACAACCGATCTTCTCTACATTTCTAAATTCTTTGAACTAATTTGAGCCAAATTTTGCATAGCTACTCTGTAGGATTCTGCGGAAAATATAGGCTATATGAAACCTGAACATACCACTCCCTCCTCTTGGTCTTTTACTTTGTGATACTTTGTGATAATCCGAATACAACGCCGGGTAAGAGAGAGTGTATTTCAGCAAGTTTAAAATAAAAAGAAATTATCCGAATTAAAAGAAAAACAAAATAACGTTTGTTAAATGAGACGCACGCTTTCGGTCGCACATTCTGTCGATTGTTTTCGCTACTCGCAATTTGAGACGACATTTTCGCGACGTCGCAGTTTAGAAAAATCCAACGATTTGCAATATCGACGCAGACGAGACGGCCGCCGTTACGTAATACTTACAACGAAATTAATGATGCGAGTATAACTCTTTTCTCCGCCGACCCGAGATCGGATCTCGCGCGACTCTTTTTTTTTTTCTTTTTTTTAGAGCTGGCGAATCGCACGGTATCTCGGACTAACGAGTAACTACCCTCGTTAACTCCCGGGCGAAGGGTACGCTTAATTAAAACTGATTACTCGATCCGAGCTCCCGCAGGAACTTCACCTTCGTTTTTAGTCCTTTTTGCGTCGCCTGTCCGGGCGGCGCGTTACGGAATGACCCGGACGCTCCGTGTTGCGATTCGAAAGCATCGTGACGTATTCCCCACAGTGGAATAACTATCATATACGGCGTGTACGTATCGTATGTAAAATTGTTACATCGTTTAGTATTATATACATTTCGCCATGTTTAGATATCCCGTATCATGTTCAACCAATCCCAAACCGTCGCAAAGTTTCTTCGTTTCTCTCTCCTCCATGATCTTTTCTATTTTTTTTAAACCGAATTAGAGAGCTAAGAAGGAAACATTTTTGTCCATATGTGTGACCGCATGCTCATTTCTCCCGTCGCCTAAGTTTGCGCGGGGAAGCGAACGAGCAATTTGAATTCGCCGTTCTATTTTCCATGGGGGAACAGTAATCAATCGGTTCGTCTCTCTTCGGAGGTGCATCGATCCGCGCTCTCGCACCGCACTCACGAGTTACACAGCCGTCGTGGACGCGGCCGCCGCTCTACGTAGCCGAAAATGGCCTCCCTCTAATGGGCGGCAATTACCCAATAGCGAATTGCAAATTGGAATTAGCGTCCTAAATCGGCGTGTATACCTCTAACCGTGCCGCGTTGTACCCTCCGTCGGTCGGTCGGTCCTGCTTGCACCGCGCGCGCTCGTCGTCTCGAGGGATGCGAGGTAGGGGGCCGACAGGGTTGGATAGTGCGCGGGAGAGAGGGAGGAGTGGGTAGGTAGGGGGTACGGCGAGCGAAGGGGTTGGTAACGACTTGGTCGGTGGTGCGTTCTCCCGACGGCGCGAGGGTGAGCTCTCGCCGTCGCGTCGGTGTGCGTGCGCGAGCACGCGTCGGTGTATCGTGCGTGTGGGTGTGTGTGTGCGGCGCCGGCAAGCCCCGCCTGCAGACCCCCGGAGCCCCTTTGCCGTGTGTCCCGCCCCCGAATTATCTACCCCTCAGATCCGAGCTAAACGAATCTAGGCGAGTAACGTCGCTGTCCGCCGTCTCGCCACCCCCGCGCCGTCCGACCGCCACCTCCTGCGCCGGGGGTGGTTGTAGAGACGGACGGGGATGGAGCCGGATGAGTGCGAGCGAGAGGGAGCGAGGAAGGACGATAGTTGGAACGGAGGAGGACTGAGCGAGCGAGCGAGAGAGAGAGAGAGAGAGAGAGAGAAAGAGAGAGAGAGGGGCTAAGGGTGAAGGTGAGGGTGAGAGAGGCAGCTGGAAAAGTTGGCCAAGTTTTATCAGGCTATTTTCCTTACCCGAAATGGCTGAATTTAATCCCGAACTCGGGCTCGCGAGCTCGCCACAAATCACGCCATAAACATCCGCGATGTTACTTCTTATTCTTGCCGTGCGTATTCCCACCGACTTGGCCGATTCGGCATCTCCTTCCGTGTCTCCCGATTGAGACGTTGCAACGCGCGGACGCCGGTAGCTTGTGCTGCTTCAACGCTTAATTGGTCGCGCGACGGCGAAGCATGTGAATCTGCAATTGTCGGCTTCGTCGCGCAGTTTTCACCGTGATTTAGCGGATTGCTCACTCTTTCTGTCCAATTGGGGTTCTAGAGAACGTTCCGACTGATTTCTAGGAACTGTTAATTGAGCAATGCTTCGCATAGAAAATTTTTTGAAAACTAATTGGGACTCAATTGCCCGATTGCCCAAGATAATTATGGATTCTGGTTAGAAGTGTAATGTTTCAAACATGCAACTCTAAATGGGGAAACACAAAGTTTCCTCTTCTGATTTTCATTTTACATTAGAATTGAATAAAACATGTCGACTTTTCAAATTATTTTATTATTCAGTATTTTTAAAATATCTTAAAAATATTTTATTTCTTGATATTTTATTCTATTGAATATAGTAGTTGGCACAAAAATAGAATTCGCCGTTCGATACCATAAAAATATACTGTTACTAACTGCAAAAAGTGTAAGTTTAAGCAGTTTTTATGTTTCATTTCTAAACAGAGAAACTCTTGGTTTGGAGCAAGAATGCGATTTCCAAGTGGTACCTGAGAAAATCTCAGGAGATTTCTAAATCTAAAGGGGTCCCGTGATGTATAATTTCTTCCGGTTCACGTCGCAATAATTTTCGCGAAACCTTAAAAAATTTTTTTGATTCGGGGGGACAGTTAGAGAATGCCTGGCCACGGTACCGAGAAATAAACCGGTTCTACGGCCAAGCTCACGAAGAGTCGAAGGTGTCCCTCGCGGTTGAGAGAAGAGCTCGATCGCATGCGTCACGTATCCGGCAGGTATCCGGCGCGCGTACGCACGTGCACACACGTGCAGCGTGCACACACCCGCATGTACACCTACCTATGCGAATAGTATTACCGACAAGACCGTATATATAGACACGGGATGGCGCGTTTGAGCGAGCGCGGGATGTTACACATCGGGTAACCAAGATCTGTTTGCTTGCGGACGGCCAAACTAGCTGGCAGCTAATTCAGAAACGCCATTACCACCTATACGCTTATAGGCGGACCTGATGCCGCCGCCGCCGCCGCCAGCTTCCGGTGTATATAGAGACGCGTATATACACTTCGTGTGCGTGAGCGCGAGTGAGCGAGCGAGTGGCACCGGTTTACCAATTCTCTCCCGCCTCCGACTATCCGCACTGCCATCCATGCTCCCTGCCACTCGGCGAGCTTTAATTTCGAGCTACGATCCGGAAACAACATCGACATCAGGTCGCCGTGGAGCCGAGGTCGAACCAGAGGCTGGTCGCTGCTAACGACGCCGACTTGTCGCTTTTGGCAGCGGAGCGCGCGCGTCTGTACCACATCGTGATCCTCTCTCTTGACGAGAGAATCGGGAGCGCTGCTCTCTCGTTGCTGCAAGCTCGATTTCCGAGTTGTCGCGTACATGGCGCAGAATAAATCCCGCTTCATCGACGCTCGTGATTCCATTCTCCCGCGATTGTTGTCGCGCCGGTGCTCCCAGTCGAGTAACTTCCGTCTCTGCGCGATGATTAGCCGCGGTGTTTATTGTTGCGATTTTGCACATGCATGTAGACCGAAGAAACGTCGATATATATAGGTGTGTTTATGAAAATAAGATTTATTTCATCGATCGATGCTTATCTTGGGTTACATTCCAAAATGTCCTTTTTGAGCAAAATTTTCCTGAAAATCCATAGTGTATAGGATGTCTGACAATTATTGACACACCCGTTGCGTGCAAGTAAAACTCATCAAATTAAACACAACATTCTTGTACCATTTCACAAACAGCTACGTGAAATTTTAAGTTAATAATTAAGAAAACTGCTGAATGATTATACACGATATGGTAGATGAGCAACTTGATAACATTGTGTGCATTAGATTAAACTGGACAAAAAATTCTCTACCATTTTGCAAATGACTATATAAGTTTTTAGTTATTAATTAAAGAAGATTAACGCATGACTGTCCGCGACAATTCACCGATTTCCTTTAATTCATCGTAGTTATGCAAGAATGGTTTAATCCGTATGAAGTACGTTAAAAAAATAAAGATAAAAATTTAACATATGATGGAGAAAAGTGTAGATGGCACTGAAGTTCTTCACAACCGTTCAAAAGGTCAAGCATGATCAATTTTTCTCTCTTTAGCGTATTCTTTGACGAGCTCAACTTTTATAAAAATGGATAAAAAACACAAATATGTATACAGTAAAAAATAAAAATTATTTTCTTAATTACTTTTAGGTGCCTATAAGGTTTGGGTCTGTTTTATGTGGAAAGACGTTACTTTTGTGACCCCATTAGTAACAAAATTTAAAAAATCAGAATTTTATTAGATTAGATCATTCTTGTAAAACTATGGTCAATTAATAATTAAAAATCTACATGGCCATTTACAAAATGGTAGAGGTTTCTTGTTCAATTTGACTTGATATATAAGTACACAACAGCAGACGTCGCTATCATAGCTCATTTACCGTATCGCGCGTAATCATTCACCCATTTTCTTTAATTGATAACTCGAAATTTTGCGTGGTTATTTGCGAAATAGAAGAATTTTTCAGTTCAGTTTGATGGGTTTCACCTGCACACAATGGATGTATCAATAATTGTCAGACATCCTGTATGTAATGTGAACTAATGTGAATAAATTTTCAGTAAAACTTTCCACAAAAAGGACGTTTTAGGATACAATTATGTTGACTTTTAGCGTTGAAGTATTAAAACGACAACACGAGTCACGCCTTCACTTCTCTCCTTTACTCTCCGTCGAACTTTCCTTTAACCTGCGGCGCATTATCCCGACTAAACCCCGTTTTCGACGTAATTCTGAATGAATACCCGATTAAATCTCCCTGGAAGTAGATAGCGCGGCGATATCCCGCGCAATCAGCCGCGCAAACCTAGCTATCTGACGCGCACCATGAGCGCTGCGGTCGAATTAATAGGAATACCGTAAATCCCGAATAAATAGGATTAATCCCCCGCAATCGACGCGCCATATGTTAGAGCATAAAGCGGAAAGGGTGACAACGGTGCGAGACAAAGAGCCGACGGAAGCTCCTTCCGTTGCTTCGCGCGATTTAATTGGTCATACGCTTTAACGTTACCTTCCAATTAATGGCCTCCCCAGCGGCAATTAATATGCATATCTATTGTGTGCTATCATTTGTATTACAATTATTAATATTTGTGTCACATCGTTATGCCGTTATTATGGTACGGAATTATACATGGCTCGCGTAGAGAGAGAGAGAGAGAGAGAGAGAGAGAGAGAG
>NW_022639658.1:194918-212172 GCF_010583005.1 Odontomachus brunneus | reverse complement strand
AGAGAGAGAGAGAGAGAGAGAGAGAGAGAGAGAGAGGGAGAAAGAGAGAAGGGGGGAGGGAGAGGAGTGGTAAATGGCGAAATGTGCGAAGCAGCGGCTTCGGTCGAACGGCTTTCGTTTCCGCGAGTCTTCGACGGAAAAGCGGAATTGGCCGTTTTAACGGACTATAAGTCCGCGGAGTTGCCATGGGAACGGTATGGTGACGGCGGCGGTAGCGGCGGCATGCCGGGACGCGGGAGGCTGCGAAGGGGATGAATAGACGGATGAATGACGCACAATTAACTAATTAAATCATCCGCCAACCCCTCACGAGCGAGCGAGCGAGCGAGCACGCGCGCGCGCGAGCGTTCTGTCTCCCGAGTATCATCCCCCTTTTGTTGGTAGAGCTTCCGCCATCTCCTCGCCATTGTTTCTCCCCGTTCGTATGGGCGGTGGGATCGCTTCGAAAAAAAAGGGAAAAAAGAAACGAGAGAGGAATGGCGGGAGGAAGAGCGATAAAGAGAAAAAACCGGGATTCTCCGGCCGTATCGTCGCGCCGCCACCCTCACGGTTCGTCAAGTCGATTTAAGCCAAATTGCCGATCGAACTGGCCGTGAAGAAACGAATCCTCCTTAATTGCGGTTCCTCGAGGGGAGTGTTTTCCGCGAGCAGTCACCGTCACCACCACCGCCGCCGCCGCCGCCGTCGTCGTCGTCGTCGTGATCGCGCAATTCGGTGAAAATTCGACGGCTCTCTTCGATGAAAATGGTCCGTGCATTCGACTGGTAATGGAGCAGTTAAGAGTGCGACAGTAGACGGGATTCGTTTTGAGTTTTAGACGGAATACCTTCCAAGTTCTTTGTGTTCTCTTTTTTTTTAATTTAAAGTAGTTAATTTAATATATAAGTATATTATGTATATTAATAACACTGATATATATCTAATTCTGGATATTCTTATTATTTTGGCTTTTAAATACGAATATTTAAATATTCAACGTAGAGTATATGCATACGCTCAGTATATGTAAACGGGAGAAAAAAAGATATGGTATATTCATAACCAGAAATATTTGGTTATGAGCAGCATAGTCATATCACTCTAGATATTTTTGTGTGACGGTAATGTGTATTGATATGAGTCAGTTACTTTAGTATATCAACCACATCAATGTAGTTGTGCGTGATCTAATCAGAAATCGATGACATTTACTATGGATACACTCTGGGACCGTATTCTTGAAAAATATCGCATACGGTATTTCGATGAAAAGCTATAGTATACATGACATGAACTATAACGTTTTATAGAAATATTCTACGTGATATTTTTCGAGAATAAGGTCGCTGGTTGAAGTAACCAGATGTCATCATTGCTGCAACGCTCATCAATTGTTCGTCGATTGCAGCAACCACATAATTAATTGTTCCGTACTTTACTGTTGAATCTGGCTTAGCACAATCAGATTCATGTGTGGACCAACTATATTATTTTTTTTACTACTTATATATATTCCATATTAAAAGTTTTAATATTAAAAGTTATTAATATTCGCGTATGTAAAGATTAAATCAATTAGAATGTTCAGAGTTAGATACCAGTATTATTAGTATCTAATCATTTACTTTTATCTTACACGAAGAAAATGTTGCGATAAAAATTATCACATTACCACAGTTATTATGTTGTAGTTAGAATTATATTTCTCTTTACAATATATTTTCTGAAGTTGGACCGTAGCGAAATTGTAATAAAAATTACTATAAAAATAGTAAAACTTGTACTTAGTACATATAATATAAAAATCATTCAATTAATTACAATCATTTTGTAGTAAAAAGTCAAAAGTGTAAAACAGTTTTAAACAAATAACTGTGGTTATAACTCTGCATAGTTCAAGATTATGAAAATGTTGTTGTAATTTTTGTTACAATATATTCTCCGTGTACTTAACAGAAGGTGAACGCTATAAGCTACAAAATTATGTATATTTTTGTATGAACCTGCGATTAAGAGATGAGAATGGGAGATTTCGTTTCCCATGCCGAAGCGAGTACGCGTGAAAATTAGTAGATGTCGAGATCCTTTGTCTTACACTGCTAATTCGTTGTTGATCATGTTGTAGAACCGCCTGAGAGAACGCGCACGCAATTAACGCGAGGTTACGCACCGTGAGTGCGACGTTTGCCGAAACGTGGCGTTCATTTGCGAGATGTTTAATTTCACCCCGCGATATACCGTCCGCTCGCGCCAAAAAGAAACGACGATGCTGCTCTTTTTCTTCGACACCCTCGGCAAACAATACCGTCCCTAATTTCGTTTGCGCCCTCTCTGCTAAGAGCCTCCGCATTAACTTGGAAAAATATCTTCACAGACCATCGGCCATTAAAGGAATAGAGAGAGAGATGAAGCGAGAGAGAGAGAAAGAGGAGTAGAGAAATTCGTAACTCGATTTGCATGCTCGCGACAGGAGGATTTTGCGAAAAACGACAGAGAGAACAAAAGCTGGCGCGTGGCGATTGTATCGTCGTGTTGTCGGCATCTTCGCGTGGCGTGTCGCAAAAGAGAACCGTAGCGGAAAGTATTCCCACACACGTGTTTACACTGTAGTCACGTATAACGCACACGATTGTCAATCCGAAGCGGACGGCCTTCATTAAAAATTTTTGCGTAATGAGCGCTGTGACGCTGCAAAATAAGAAGCGCCTTCCCCCCTCTTCCCCGGTAACTCGTAAAATAAAACGCCAGCGCGAGGAAATTTTGCATTTCCATAATCGCCAAATTAAACATTCGCCGTCATTAAATCACCGGCAAAATATGTAAAGTAACGCTGAGAATAAAAGTCACGTGCCGCCAGTTTTATCGTGCGCGAGATTTATCGCACCCTCCGTGATTATTTATGTATTTGCCGTTGACATCGATACCGGCAATTAATATTGTTAAAACGCTTAAGGATTTTCTCAGCGCGCGCATATCATGTAAAAAGCCATAAATTCGCGATGAATAATTTATTTCTTCGGCCGGCCTGCCGGGGACAGTAATTATTACAATTGCACTTCAACTCGCGCGAACGATTAATCATCGCCGGCGCGACTGCCGTGTGTGTATGTGTATGTGTATGTGCGTATATGTGTGCGCATGTGTGATTGTCCCTGTCGGAAAATCGATGACGTGTTTCACACGCTAATCCAAAAGCCAACTATCGGCTAGTGCGGATCGTTGCTGATTGACGTATACATACGTCGACGGAAAAATGTAGAACGCGCGCGCGAGACGCGTAGGACACGCAGCATCAGCAGCAGCAGCTCTTCCTAGCAAAAAACGCGCGAATGCGCCTGTTACGCCGTCTCTCTCGCTGCGAACGAAATATATTAGCATAATGCTAATTTATGATTAATCCCGCTAATGCAGATTTCACGGACGCAAACGCGAAATACGGGCTGAGATCGAGCATTTGCACTCTCTTGAATTTCTCTCGCTTCCTTCTTCTTCCTCAAGAGGAAGGATACACGGCAAAAAGTTCATTTCTCTTTTCATATAAATTCTCTTCGATTTTACTACATTCCTACACACAGAAAAATACATATTCAAGTAAACGTTTCAAGCATTTCATTAGTGTATATGTCCGCAAGTTTATCATAAGAGATTCATCATAAACACGAAATTTATCCAATTTATTTATTAAATTTATTCTGGTAAGTTTTTGGCATTTTAATTAAGAATATTACGTTAAGACAAAAATTCCGCTTACTTACTGTATCGAATTACACCTTTTCTTCGATTTTTTTAAATAATTTTGTAAAGAGAATAAAACCTTTCTTTAAGTGCATGATAATGAACTTTCCTGAAATTTGAATATATTTTAAGACTATTATTAAGAAAATATTTTTTGTTCAAGATATTCGCTTGAAAGAAGACTGAGTAAGTAAACTGAATGAATAGTCGCTTTTCTTAGTAGTAAACTGAGTGAGTAGTCGCTTTTCTTAGTAGTAGAATGATATATTTTTCTGTGTAGTAGTGTAGAAATAGACTGTCAGTATAATCTATCTTGCTAAGGAACATAATAAATTTCACTGAAAACACGGCAAATTTTTTAACAATACATTTTAGTTACTAAAACATAAATTACACACATGAAATGAAGAAAGAATATTCAATTGTTGCAGAATGTCGATCTCCTTGGTTACAAAAGTCTATAGTAATTTTTATTATATAATTTTCTCCGTGTAGCATATGGAGAAAATATATTATAGTTCTTTAAATATAAAGTCTGTTTAATTTTATTATATTTCTAATAGTACACACACACATACAACACACCCAGGAATAAAAATCGTCAGTAAGATATATCTTGTTATGAAACAGTAAATTTCGCAGAAAATTTCTTCGTAACACATTTTATTAATTCCTAAAATATAAGTAGTATATATGAAAAATGAAATGGCAGCCAATTGCTGTGGAATCTCCTCGGCTACAAAATTCCATAGCAAATTTCACCATAAAATTCTCTTTCCAGGTACGCTTTTACTCACGGGATTCCCCGGCGGATTTAATAGTCGCGGTATAAACATTACCAAATATCCTGTCGCGTCCGACTTAACCTCAGTAGGATATCCAAAAGATCATGACCTTCTTTTTGGGAGTATTTTTACAGAGTGATCCACCGTCGGCTTGCGCGTGTCACTACCCCTCGTATAATTTCGATAATATAATCGTGACAGCAACGACGATGTTTTGCCATTCCAATGGTCATCCCGGCAGCGGCGGCGGCGGCGGCGGCGGCGGTGGCAATCGATGGCCGCAGAACCGCGCTAATTAGAGCGGCCGCGGTGCGGGCCATCCGTTCGTAACGCGATATGGATAACTATCCGCGGCCAGGGTGACGCGCGGGGGTTTGGGGCGCGAGGTGGTGGTGGTGGGCGGCGGCGGCGGTGGTGGCGATGACGTACCGCGCGCGCGAGCACTGCGGGGTACACGCGGGCCCCCGGACACGTGCACAGGCCGGTTTGTAGCGCACTAGTTAAATTTCGATACGCCGTTACGGGATAGATGAAACATGGTGTTGTCGTAGCGTCGCCGCGCGCGGGCATAACGCGCGACAAATATTCCGCAAATAAAAGCTCTCTCGCGCGCATCCCTCCCCCTGCCAGCGCGTCGCCGCCGCCCTGCCCCGCGTGCCACCCCCGTTTCCGCGCGTTATTTACAGAGCCGCGCGCGGAGGAGGGTGGTCCGCACGGCCGCCGCCAATTTTTAACAAGTCGAGCCGTGTACCCCACCGGCGATGGCCTTCATGGAGCGTGCGGGGGTGGCTGGGGGCGGGAGAGGCGGCCTCGATGTTATTCGGCGCGCGTTTTATTTCGTGCCACGCGCGCGGGCGCGGATGCCGCAGTTCTCTCTCGCTCTCCCGTCCCTCTGTCCCTCTTTTTTTGTCGTTTGCCGTTTTTTTTTGCGCTTGTTTTACGCCACCGCTCGCGACTTTTTCGCCTTTTTTGGTCGACGCTGGATTGCTCGGCAACTACCAATCAGGATCATCTGACAGGAAATACCCCGCGCACCCGCCGCCGTTCGCCACTTGTGTCCGCGGCGTCCCCGCCGCCCCCGCCAACTGTCCACCTCTCATTCCTGCCAACCTTCCTCTCTCCCCCGGTCCGGGATATCCGCCGCCGCCATACGTTCACTGACCAATTTGTTCGATAAAAGCCCTCGACTGATTGGCCTGACAACGCGGCCACGGCTCTTTTTTCCGAGCGTGAAATTTACCGTGGTAACCAAGTCCCTTGTTGTACCCCTGGCCCTTTGCCCTCCAACCCTTTTGCCCTCTGCCTTTCAAGTTTCTCCGTCGCCACTTAGCAGGCCTTTTCTTTCCTCCCGCTTTCGTCGTTTCCGCCTTTGGATTTTCGAGACATCTCTTGTGATTCGTAGTGAGGCTCGCGCGAATTAGTTGGCGACGTAGTTCCTCCTGCTCGCACAATTCTGCGAGGAAGCGCCGACCGAGAGAGAGAGAATGAAGAGATGCACTCGGATCGATTTCCTCAGGTGGGACTGTTGAATTGAGAGATCTCGCTCTACCAAGTTCTGTTAGATTGATGGAGCGCAATGAGAATTTTAACTTAAAATATTTGTTAGATGTGTAATGAGAGTTAAAAACTAAAAAAGAATTATGTGTCTAATATATGAAGATAGTTTGACTATAAACGTTACTAATAATTTTGTAACCAAGGAATAGAACGACATACTGTAATTGACTTTTTTTATTTCATATGTGAACTGAGAGAAAAATAC
This sequence comes from Odontomachus brunneus, assembly GCF_010583005.1. Lineage (NCBI taxonomy): Eukaryota > Metazoa > Arthropoda > Insecta > Hymenoptera > Formicidae > Odontomachus > Odontomachus brunneus. Next base: position 205,911 of record NW_022639658.1, on the reverse strand, counting down.
TTAAGAAATAAGAAATATTTACTCGGTAGATACTGATGATATATTTACTTACACCAATCTATATAAATAAGATAAAATATGTCTGTCTGTATGTTCCCTATTAATTTCTAAACTTTTTGACCTATCTGGATCAAATTTTGTATAGTTACCCTCTAGGACTATGCGGACAATACAGATTATCATGAAACCAGGATACTCCACTCCTTTCCCTTGATTTTCTTCCCTCGATTTTTATGGTAATTTAAGTTTAAATATTCTAGATATATCAGAAGTGTGGCAACGCCGGACAATTCAATCTTAACTTTTTATAAAACCTTAGCTTTGTATAAAAGCAATTATTTATTCTAAGAAATTTAAAAGAATTGAGACTTAAGTAAATATATTATTAATATCAACTGAATAAACATTTTTTTATTTTTCAAATATCTTTTTCTTTCAGTTTTTTTCTATTTAAATATTAGAAATTGAAGTATCCCATTAAAAAATTTGCTATATTTCTAGAGAAATTTACTATGTTAGACTTTTCTGACGATCTACTTTTGCACGTAAGAAACATAATAAAATTTAAAAGAACTGATACGAAAAAAATTATAATTATTATTAATAAATTATATTATAATATTTTCCTACTCTTCATGTAGGAAAAAGAATATAATTTTTGTGATGCTTCGTGGAAAAAGATAACAATAAAAGTTTCTCATTATTGGCATTATTTATACGTAATGCTGTAATGCTCGACTTTTATGTATGTAATACTTTCGGAATACCGTGTGTGAAATATTCGTTGAAAAGTTTCCGAAGAGGATCCGCGCGGAGAAGCGTCGCGTTGTCGTTATCGAGATCGTAAAATTTGAGTAACCGGCCAATATGGTCTGCCCGTGCGGTACATTAGACACGTAAACATGTACTATCTGCTCATCACGCAGCGGCAATCTGTCTTTCGACGTTGCCTCACTTTCGAGTTAATAGCTGGTAATAGCCGTCGAGAGCTAACATAACACACGAACTCCCACGCATGAGTTACCGTCGATCGACGATATCGCGCGACGATCCGCTCGCTCGCTCACTCACTCACTCACTCACTCACTCACTCACTCACTCACTCACGCGAGGGACTGCGATTTTGCGCGCCTTGTCTCTCTTCGTCCCTCAGCGTTCTTGGAAGTGGGATCTCTCCTCTCTTTCACGAGGACTCTTTTGCGAACGCAAACGGTGATTAATGGCCGGCTTTAATTAATTATCCGACCGCGAATTAAGTTTTCTCCAAGGTAAAGCGCCCTCAAAACTCACCGACGGAAATAACACCTCGTTATCTGTTTACGTTCTCGTGAGATTTTTCCTGAAGTCGGACAATCGAGATTTCGTTACAAAATTATTCATTTGGTAGTTGCGATTCCGACCTTCCGATCCTTCCAATTAGATGTCCGTCCGCTATCTCGCGCGCTATTTGTTGTGGATCTTTGACCGGCGATAACGTCGCAATCGACATATTTTTCTTCTCGGATCAGTATAGAGAACATCACCGGCGGGCTTAGGGAAAGACGATTTATGAGCCGATCGTTATCGGCTTTAACGACCGTTATCGGCTGCGCTCGATTTCCTCGCAAATTATTATCAAATCACTAATTTATCAGGCATTGAAATAGGATTAACAGCTCGAGCGCGAAGGTCGGATCGCCTTTTACGATCGCGACTTCCTACGATGCAGCGCACCTCGCGCGATTTTGTTCTCGATTGTGATAAAAATCTCGCTGTCGCGCGCAAATCAGACTAACGATGTTAATGAGAATGATGTGTCTGCTTTACGTGTAAAGCTTTACGTGTTTTCCTTGTAAGAGGCATTCGATGTGTGACTCGTCACTTAGGGAGAAAAACGGAAGCTACCTTTTACTCTGAAGAGATTTCTTAAAACTACATAGAAAAAATATTGTAGTAAAAATTACAATAAAATTGTTGTAACTTTGGATCATACAGAATTATGATCAAAATTACTACATTGAAAAAAAGATTCAAAAAATAAAAAAATATTTACTCCTGCTTGAAAATCGTAGCTTTTTATGAAAACAATTATTTATTTTGTTTAATTAAAAAAATTTGGGTTTAAGTAAATTTGTTACTAGTACTTACCAAATAAATATTTTTGATTTCTTAGATATTTTTCCTTTCACAGTGCATATATTTGTTTAAAAATCTTTTACACAATCGACTTTTTACTATAAAACTATTGTGATTATTTGATATCTTTCACATCATATATTTAATAAAATTGTAAAATTTATAATTTTTATAGTAATTTGTACTATAATTTTAGATTTACAAGAAAGAAGTTGTAGAAAAAAATATAATTTTAATGTAATTTTTTACTACAATATTTTTCTCCGTATATACTTTTCAAATATATAAAATTTTATATTTTATAGAAATATACATTATATATATAAAATATTATAAATATTTTATATTTCTCATATTTTTTGTTATGCGCGTGTGTACGAGAGAAAAATTTTAAGAATCTATATCACGTTGATATAATTAAGCGCATTTAATCACTTGAAACGCATATAGTATCGTTATCAGCTCGTAGCATATTTTGCTGAAAAGATCGAACGATATTTTAACATGAAACATTTCGATATGTGCCGCATTTTAATGGTGATAATCGTTGTGATTTTCATCAGCACAATTAATTGCATGTATCGTATATCGGCGCAGCAATCTTAACGATACTATTCGATTAATTACACATATATTGTCTCGTTTTTTATCGATAAATTTGGCCCGACGGACGTGATTAACGCTTTTATTAGGAAGTGACGCAACTTGCAACTTGACGTTATTTATATCACGTTGTGAATTTATGACCTACTCAGACATACTCAAAACACATTTCTGTAAGTATATTCTTCAAGACTTGTTATTCTATTGATACTAATGACTGAAAGTAATTAAAAGATAGCGAGAGATAGAAAGAAAAGATTAAGAGGTGAGATGAAATCTTAATTGTTATTCTAGGCAATATATTATTGTAAGAGATTCATCAACCTCTCTAAATTCGACGTAATAATAACGATTAAAAGTCCCGAAACTGCGTTGTTTAAAAATAAGTCGTTGTTTAAAAATAAAGTATTCTGAGAATTCTTCAAAACAACAGATAAATATATCGTATGATACGAGCACTCGACGGGAAACGGTCTCATTAATTGAGCAATTCACCTAGGGGAGAGTTGCCTGAAATTGTACCAAATTCCTAAATCGTACTTCATAAATTTCTTCATTGTTATTCAATATGAACGGCATCTATTCTAATCGAAATGAAACCTGGTCGGTGTTCAGCTACGATATAGTAAATTTGTTTTCTAATATCTAATATATTTTCTAATATATTCTTAACCAGTAATGTAACATTTATTTCTCCTAGTGGTTACATAAATAAGTTAGCTGATAATTAAATAAACAAAATTAGGGTTATAAAATAAAAAATCACATAGTTGCTCGCCAATATTATAATGTTTACCGCTGTTTTTTTGAAATTTTTTAAAAATTAACGTAACTTTAATTTCGATTTGTTACTTAATTTTAAAGCACTAGTGGTGATATGGTAGCTGGATTATGTATTTTACAATAGACAGAGCGTCATCTACTTTATCATATTTCATATGTAATGACTAAACAGTGGCTAGACGACAAATCCGATTTTATAATTCAGTGAATGATCAACTAGTGACAAATTACTAACGAACTAAAACATTTTCATAATCTATCATGTAATCCAGTTGGCCACTAATTTTGATTCAGGCCGGTTAGTTACATTTCTACTCGGATGACGGTCAAAATGAGAAATAAAGAAGCAACGAGAAATATAGATACGAAACATTCAGATCATATATTATTTTGTGTGTGTTACAAACACTTGGAGAAAAATTCGACACGACTTAGGGGAGACCGGTACGCGATTTCGGCAACAATCCGCTACATTTCAATAATAGCATCGCGAAGCTTCCGAGCAAATGAAAGTATCAGAAACGGCCATTGCCATTCGCTCACTCACCGGCCAAATCCGCGGGCAGTCTCGGATACAGCATGCCGGTCCGGGCGAGCCACTCGAGCTGAAGTGGATGGATGTGATGTTGCTGCGGATGAGGCCCGCCGGATTGAGGATGGCCGACCGGCTGACCCTCCTTGTGTATTGAGTGGAAGGCGCTGCCGCCGGCCGGATGATAGTACAGTCCGCCGGGATGGATAAGTGGACCCGCGGGATGTAGTAGGAGGCCTTGATTCTGTCTGACCACCGCCGCGCCCACTCCGTAGGGTCCGGACGCGAGACTCTGATGGCTGAGGACCCCGTTGCTCGAGGGGTCCTCCGAGCCGGGTGAAATGGGGGGACTAGAGGCGGGACTGCGACTCGCGTTGCTGCCGGGACTGGCACTTCCGGTTCGCGTCGGGTCCACGTCGACAGACGTGTCGTCCTCGACGTTCTCCAGCCGGTCCACGTTCCGATAACTGCTGGCCCCGGTCTCGGGCCTGAACTGACCGCGTTGCACCGACACGCCGGTGTCGCCGTGGTGGAGACTGGCGAGGACGGCCTCGCGGCTCGCGGAGTGTCTTTCACGCGTCTCGAGACTCGGCGAATCAGAACCGTGATGTTGAACGAAAGGATGCAGGGGATTGCCCAAAGAGGAAGAGATCCTTTGGTCTGTAGGGCATCTCACTCCGGCGCCCGGAGGGGATTCTCGTCCTTGGACACCGCTGAGGTTCAGCCCGTCTGGTTGTACAGCGTGGCTTCTGGCGAACGTCTTCTGCCGATCAGTCGACGACTGATCGATCTCCGTTTGTTTGGTGGCGGCGCGCCCCAACAGCGCGTCAATGCAGAAGGACGTCTTGCCGATGGAGCCGCTGTGCTGGCTGGCCGAGCTGAGAATGTAACTCTGCGGCGAGGACGTCCTACCGGGTGAGGTTTCCGGCTCGCGGCAGCGACTCGCCGTCAGCTCGTCGGCGAAGCACTTCCTAGCCGCGTTCTCCGGCTCCTGAAAGAAGCCGGTGGCGGTGTGTTCCTTGGGGAAACGTTTACTGCCGGAATCCTCGTGGTATCTCGCCAGCCGTTCCTCCACATCCGGCGATCTGCCGCCCACAAAGCGCATTTCCTCCAGGGATCTCACGCGGCTCTCCAGCGGGGACCGTGCGTCCTCCGATCGCGGCGACGAACCGGGATCCTGTAGTCTTTGTTGGAGACTGTACAGGTGTCGCGGGTGCTGGTGCAGCTCCTCCGAGACCATCTGCGCGTTGTAATGCATAGCTGCCATGTCCTCGCGATCACTGCAGGTGTCTCTAACACATACTTCCCGTTAGGATCGTTCCCGTGATCGACACTGATCGGTAGTAGTATCCTTTAACCGAATCTAGGTACTCTCTTTGTCCACTCGATCGCTACGGCAGTCTCCGTGATTAACACTGACTCTCACGAATCGCGGGTCTAAGCGCGACGGTCGTCCCTCCTCCGTGATTCTCTTTCTTTTTTTCGAGACAACAACCGACAAACGATCGATCGCGCGACCAAGACGCTACCCGGCTGATTTGTCGAGCCGACACTGACCTAATAACAATCGGATTTCTATCTGAGCGGCGACCACGAGACTCCGTCCAGTCGAGTCGATCGATCATGCGCGATCTAGCGACGCGGTTGTGCCTCTGTGCAAGTGTCAGCGACCCTCCGAAGCGCTCTTGAAACTTGAAACTCGTGGCTGTCACGCAGATGTCATCGAGATGCGACTGGCAAGCGTCAGTTCATTGGTCGATCATGCTCCCTGCTCAAATGAGTATCAATAAACGTCTTTTGCAACCGGTCGATCGCGCGATTATACGTGCACCACGATCCCAGCACGAAGCCGACGGCACGGGCGAGCGAGCGGTTCGGCGTCGCGTCGCAAAGTGACGTCGCGGATGACCGCGTGTCCGCCGAAAAGGCTTCCCCTACTCGGCGGGAATGCTGCAGCCGGCTTGGCCAAGCCCACCGACAGGCCGGGCGTATCCAAGCTACACCCACGACTTTTGCGTGGCACGTTGGCGAGAATCAGACGGAATCAGGCGCCATCGTCGGGCACAACGAGGATAACGCGATGCCACCCCCGTACGCTGAACTCTCACCCCCAGGACGACCAATCGGGCGGCCGTGAGCGCCGCCAACGCGAGACAGAGACGCACGGAGGCTCGCCACGTGACCGCCGGAAGTCGGAAGGAGAGGCGTGTGAGAAGATGCGGCGAGGGTGCGAGCGGATGGACGATTCCGCTGGGTCTTCTTGGGGGATTCTTGGTGTCCGCGTGTGACGACAACGACGACGGCGGCGGCGGAGGCGGAGGATACCGACGGCATTGTAATCGATATTATCGCCTCATTAATTTAACCGTGACTCAAGTCCGATGGCCACCTTACCCAAGCTGATTCGCGAAACCGCTCGGTCGGAAGGAAACGACGGAAATCGCCTTCTCCACCCCCTCCCGGGTGCTCCTCGAAGGGGCACGGAATCTCCTCGTGAAGATGATCTGCAACGCGACAGCTCGTTTCCTTAACGCGAAATTGCGCTGTTCAATTTGTCTCGCCACGGTGCCGGCTGGATGTGCGCACAAAGTAGAGTAGAAGTCGCGTTCCGGATTAGGGGGCAAATTATCTGAGACTTCCGAGCCGATTCGTCCTGTCGTTCAATCAAACTTCCTTGCCGATCGGAATATCCTCCTCCAGAAGCTTAACCGCCCGAATTGTACGAAGTGAAACTCGAGGATTGTTAGGGCGAGCGTGTGTCTTCCTTGTTGCAAGTTTTCCTGATTTGCAGACTATAATATTCCACCCCACGCGACGATATTCTTTCCGTTACATTCGTGTTCTTCGTTTGCGAAATACACTGAGAGAAGGAAATGGTTAATCTAACTAAAATTATAGTTATACTGAGAAAAAAAGTTGAGTTAACGAGACTTGTTTGAACGAATTTTGTTCGTTCAACCAAATATTTAGTCGATTGAACGAATTACATTGTTGCTGTGATATGTCACACATGTCAATTGATTCAATGATTATGATTTGGTCAATAACTACATGAACGCAACTCATTGTTGCTCTAACGCGTAGTTTATTCAATAGATTTCTTTGAGGCGGTTGACTGCTGACCAGTTTAATTACTTTTTTTTTATGTACTTTTGATGATAACCGTACACATAAGATTATTATTATTAACGTTATAATAGAATTTACTAAAAAAATGACTTTTACCATAATTTATAGTGATTATTTATAGTAATAATTTTTATAGTGATTATAACTTGATTATCGTTACAAATATCAAACTTTTTGTTGTCAACGTACTGTCGACTGATCTTCCGCGTGCGAGATAAAATGCAAATTCTTAAAGTACGAACTTTTCGAATACACACGAGTATCCATTTCATAGTGAAAACATTTTATCGTTGACGACGGTTGCAAGTCATTCGGACAAATTATAGCATCTGATTATCGGGGAAATGTGTAACCTACGCTCGAGATATGCGCATTAGTGGACATCCGCTCAGATAGCATCGCGCAATGAAGTATCAATAATACGTGTCGCGTTATCGGGCACCTAATAGTCGCGTAATAGGTATCACACCCCGTTCGCCGAGTGATCGTTCTCCTTATCAGTCGTCTCTGATATCGGCCAGGCGTATTTGGTTATCAGCGGGGTGACAATGCCTCGGGGCACACCTTCCGATCGCCAACGCACAGAAAAGTGTCTTCAAAAATCGGAATGAAGCGTCCACGCGTGTTCTAAAATCGAATACTTACGTCAAATACACACAAACAAATACGCGATCACGTGCACATGCACATTCAATATTCCCCGATGTTTGGAAAGAAAAAAATCACGTTTGGCTGTCTCATAATTTTGTTATCTCTCTTAGCCAAAATATTATTTTTATTCCCAGTGGACGCGTCCAAGAATCTAACGGACTTTTTCTTAGGAGAAATGTAACTAGCTGGCCTGAATCTAGCTAGTACGGACCAGATAAAATCTCTTAGCTGGTTATTAACCCGTTCATCGAAATTTGAAATCAGGTTTGTGATTTATGTGTCATTACATGTGAAATATAATAGAGAAGATGATGCGCTTTGTCTATTCTAAAATATATAATTCAGCTATTATTGTCATTATCATACTTATTAAAATTTTTCAATTAAAAGTTTAAAAATTAGATAGCAAGTGAAAATTGAGGGTGCGTTAATTTCATGAAAATTTCAAAAAAGCAGAATTGAGTATTACATTGTTGGCTAGCAACTATTTATGACTTTTCATCTCATAACATTGTAATCACTTAATTTATCCACCGGGAGAAGTGAGCGTTTTATCACTGATTAGAGTAGTTATATCAATTTGCTATCACCGTGGCTAGACACCGACGAGGTTCAATTTCTATTAGAATCGCACGAGATCAGAATTTGTATGTAGGCGAGAACGACGAATGGTTTGCCGATTCGAGTAAGTAATAACAACGCGTCGAGTCCGCGCGTTGGCGGCACTTAGCGCGTCGAAGACACTCGAGGCGTCCAACTGACGAAAAATGATGGATCACCGATGGTCATCCGCTGCGCCCGTGATACTACGAACACGGTGGAACTGGAAGGTAAATGGTCCGCTCTCCTCGTTTGCTCGTATGTAGCCAAATAAGAGACGAAAGGGTGTTTGCTTAAGGGCCGAGGCACGTCCAGCACACTCACGGGATACTCGTTTTCGCTCGCCTCTCGATACGTTTCTACGTACTCCCGTAATGCTATCGCGCGCGCGCCAGTGTCGTGGACGCGCTCCTTGTCGCTTATTCAGCAGGGCGCGTTTTGATTTCTGGCCCGCTTCTCTCGAGGAATCCGTGAAAAGTTCGCTTTGAAGTCGGGAAGGCAATGTTTTAATTTCTTGCCACTTTATGCGAGAACTAGGTGAAATTAGCGTTGCAGAGAATCTTTGCAGTCGACAGAATACGAGAAGACACCTCGGCTTCTCTCAAATCCGTACGAGTCACTCCATCGCGATATTTTCTTGTTTTGCTTATTCTTACATAGAGAAAAAAATAAAAAGATAAAAGGCATTCATTCACTAATAATATATTTATTTTGAAATCTAAATTCTTTTATTTGCATGAAAGAAACAATTGCTTTCAGGAGAAAAAGTAATATTTTATTTAAAAAAATATTTTATAATATCAGTATAAGTAAATATGTTATTAGTACTCGTCGAAACAAATCTCTCTTAAGTATTCTTTCTCTCAATGTACAAACCAAAAGAAACAAAGAAATTCTTAAGCAGAAGTGGTATTATCGAGACGATGTATTAAAGTGTGCCCCGCGTTTGAAACTTAATATTCGATCTTAATCTTAGGAGGAATTATGGATATTGTTATCACTTGAAATTGATACAATGTTTCCTTAAGTTCCTCTATCTTTTTCGCGTATCAATTCTTGTTTCTATCTGTTATCGACTGCGCGAGAGACCGTGACTCTATTAGGCGAGAAAAATGTGTGCTAGATACTCCCTGAAATGTTATCTATCTTGATAAGACGTGCGACTCGAGATTGCATTTTTGCGCGAGACCAAATGACGGGTTTCGTAGACTCCTCGCATTTACGAGTTCTACGCCACTGGCGACGTATCAGGGTCCATGCAGGTAGTAAACACATATGTATATCGTATTGTGGAACGCTGGCACGTACACACAGGTAGCCTTCTGTCACCCTTGGCTGCCGAGTAAACATCAAACGATTTTTAACCACCGATTATGCCCCGTCACGATAAGCGGGGACAACTCCTCTACTGTCGTCCTCCTACGTCGTATCTCCATTCGAGAGGGAATCTGACAAAAATCCACGACTCGAGAATACCCGTTAAAAACAGATTTGTAGGATCGTCGAATAAGTGCCGGGTTGATAACGCTAAGATAACGCTCGTAAGAGCGGAAACTAATCTGTCTCATGAGTTCATTGGATCGGCACTATGCGCACGCTACGTCGATTTGGAGCGTGAATTGATTATCTCGGAATATTGAGAGGGAAACATTCCCCGAGCAAACGAGTAATACCGTAATAAACGTAATTTTACGTCGTAAGGCAACGACGACACGGAGCTATAATGACGATCGTGTTAAGCGTCAATCGACGAGAATTTAGACAGTTCTCAGTAGCGCGCGTAACCATGTACAAAGTCCTGGAAACTATTCCATCGCGTGATAATATTGATTGCCGGACTATATCGACTTTCGTGACTTTCACGATAATAATGAGTAGGCGGTGGTGACAGCGCGCTATCGCGTCCTTCTCTTCCTCCTCTCTTTCGCTCTCATCCTCTGCCTTTCTCTCTATTTCTCTCTTTCTCTCTCTTTATCTCTCTCCCTCGTAGTAGTAATTAACGATTTGACGCTTAATTTACACGTTGCGCTCGTTATCCGCGGGATAAGATTGCCGGATCGTTGTATCGATTGGTTATCACCGGCCGGCGATAAATCTTAATTGATGTCGCGTATCCGCTTATCGCGCGTCTACATTTATGTAAAGATCGTTAATTGCGCCTTATCGACTGTCCGACGCTCGTTTATCGGCCTAATTTCAATCCCTCGCTCACTTACATGTCGCTAAAGTGACACCACTTACTTGCGGCACTTCATGCTTTATGTAACGTTACGCAAACAACGCCATCGGCGAGATAAAAGACTCTCTCCCGCGCGTTCCTTCGGCAAGCATGGGACGTTCCAGGCTCGTAATTGCCTATCGTCCGTGTAATACGCGGGCTTTATCGGCCGACATGATGCGTAAAAGACTGACGTAGCCCGATGGGGTCAGCTAACGCAATCTCGTGATTGTGAGATAAATTGTCAATTAAGTTCTCGCCCGTCAAAGTGCCTCCCACCCCCATCTCTTGAAATCAAAAGTAACTTAAGGTAAAAATACCTGGACGTTCTTATTGTTTTGATCTTGAAATATATATATATA
>NW_022639658.1:191066-193956 GCF_010583005.1 Odontomachus brunneus | reverse complement strand
TCTTCACGTTGAGGTCGGAAACTTTTCAGACCACCCTCGTATATATATACTTGAACTTTTGACATAGAATATACGTACACGGAGAAAACATTGCAGTAAAAATTACGTCAAGAGTACATTTCCTTCTACAATGTTTTTCGTAAAGCTAAACTATATTGTAATATAAATTACAACAGAAATAATAAATTTGATGATCTAGTTTTTTTCTGATATATATATGATACAAAAAACTAATTCAAGTAATTATAGTAATTTTGTGGAGAAAATCAAACGTAACGCATAAGATTTTTCAGCAGACACATGGTAACTTTGATCATAATTATGTTGTTCCACTCAAAATTGTAAAAATTTAAGTGTAATTTTTATTACGATATTTTCTTCGTGTATATACTCGATGTGCGCTGCCGACCAAAAGTCTTACTATGTAAATACTTACTATGTAGTATTACTATGTAAATTAAGTAGAGGAACTTTGCGAAAGAAACAATTTTTGATCAGTTTTAATATTTTTATTTATTTTTTTAAATTATAGTTGATATTTTAGCCAACAACACCAAAAAGCACAAAACATATTAAAAGATTCGCTTTTATGAAAATTAGTACACTGAGAAAAAATATTTGGTATTTTTAATTATAATTACTCTGTATGTAATTATAATTACACGCAGAGAAATAATTATGGTAAAAAAAAATTTTTTTTTTTTAATTAAATTCTGCTATACGAGAAATCGGGGCTAGAGGTGCTATTTCGAAGTTTCTCTCAGATAATTAATTGTTATGACTGACTGTACGAATATGATAGAGATAGAGCCTTTTTCTATCAGTTAATAATCATGTATTCGCATATTTTGTTTCGTCATAATCAAAATACAAAATGTAGCAATGTGGCTATCTTGCTCTGGTGACCGGAGGCAATTGCCCAGTAGCGTAGAGTGTGAGTGTTGAGAAGGCTATATGTAAAATATATATCCCGATTAATAGTCTCGCGGGAGATCACAGTTCTTTTGCCGACCCTTAATTATGGGCCAACTTTATTTTACTCGTCCATAAACTCGATTTCAATCATTTTATGAATAAAAATGGTTTTTATTACCCGAATACATCATATACTTGCAAGAAACTTCATTCTAGCTAGTAACACGTTGCTTAACTTTATTCATTCACAATGGAGAATATTGATACAAAATTTCGAGAAGCTCGGAAATTTACTTAGCTGCTACTAAATTAGTTTCTTCTATTTTTTTCATTGTAATAGTATTTCGATTTTAATGAGACTCAGAGAAAGATATCTATTTATTATATATAAAAGGACCACTTTGCGGTTTTGTATCGACTGTTTTTTTTTTCAAAATAAATACTAAAAAAAGCAATATACTATCTGGATACGAGCAAAATGTTCCTAAGGCCATCTGGACTTATCTGGTTTCTTCTAATGTTAATGATAATAAACTCACACGCGTGTTATCACTACCATTTTCGTGTTAGGACAACCAGAAAATATGGTTAGGGTCAAGAACTATAATTAGATCAACTATTTTTTTCCCTCAATAAGTGATCCCAAACTTTTGGTTGGCAGAATGTATGTGTATATACATATATAATCCATATTGAAAATTTAAATATTCGTATTTAAACAAAGAAAATATTCGTATTTAAACAAAGAAAATCCAGATATTGTTACTTGTAGCTTAAAGGAGTATTATTGTGAAAATTGATTGACGCGTAGATTCGGGACGAATTGGCAATCTTGATCGAAAAGCTCGTAATTCTATGCCTCACGGTGGACGTGATCGCTACGTTTATTGCGGACAATTTAAGGCTCCGATTTCTTATCAGTTCGATAATGTTTGACGACGCGATGGTAATTATCGATACATCTGTTGTTGATCAACATGCGCGCGATAATCTCGCGTGGCGTCGCGCTTAGTCCCGGTCGTGTGGGTCCGTATGTTATACGAAATTTTATTAACACCCAACGCGTTTGCAGAGAGCCGCCGTTGCCGACTAGTAACGTAGATAACGCGGCGTTTGGTGCATCCAATAAGTTCGACAAGACAATACGCGTGAATCACCGCGAGATCACCTCCGTCGGACGAGAGTCGTAAACGATTACTCTGTTGGTGCAAATGGGTGGCTCATGAAGTGAGCCGTATTTATTGCTACGATAAATAAGCCATCACATCGCCATCGACTGCATCGTTTCACTTTAGAGATTGAGGAGCGATAACAACAAATAAATGTCTCGGCTGATCGATTTGTCATTTTTCACAGCCGGAGTCGTACGCGCGCTCGCTCGCTCGCGCAATTATCGTCTTTTGATTAGTTCTATTATCGTCTTTATCTGGTCGTTCGGATACGAAGCTTACATAATACGTTCGATACTTAAGAACCTACGCAAGATCATCGAGATATCTCTCTCTCTTTCTCTCTTTCTTTCTTTTTTTTCTCCCTCGGAATCTCCTGATCCTTCTTATTTACTCGTTTATTAGCGCGTCAATTCAAGCTATCGCGCGCGATACACGCGTAAAAGATCTAAACGCGATCGCCTAATGCTTTGAGCAATATCTATCGCGCGGTCGGATCTGGAGATTCGCGCGACGAGATTTCGCTGGGTGTCGTTTCTGTCTCTTTTCCTCCTGCTCCTTCTCTCCCCGTCGCTCTCACCTCCAGCTATCATTTCAAATGCGGAAATTAATCGCGCGATTTCAATAATCACCGAGCAAGACGTATAATCAGTTCGGCGATAAGTTTTTCACGACGTCGTCGGGCCCGGCACAATTACGCGAGTTCCGCTCCGGAGGGTGCAATTATGCCGTTTAACGAATATCATAGCGTCTTTCGACCCGATGTGCGCTCCAACCCCCTCCGCATCGCGGCGTTCGACCGGCTC
>NW_022639658.1:151657-190987 GCF_010583005.1 Odontomachus brunneus | reverse complement strand
CCCCCGCCGTTACCGCCGTCGCCGTCGTCGCCGCCGCCGTCGCCGCCGTCGCCACCCCGCCTTACGTACTCCGTTCCGGAGAGAAGTCCTAGTCCGTAATTAGAATCTCCCAACCCCCTAGGAGGCCTTGCGACCGACTTCGCCCCCTCGCCGGCCATTACTTTTAATGGCGTTGTTAATGAAACTAGGTGTCGCCAAATTAACCTCCCATTCCAGCTGTGCTCAACCGTGAACGAAGGCGCCGCGCGGAGAAAAACGCGTAATTAAATTTCTCTAATTATGTCGCCTCGTGATTATCGCTGATAATAGAACGCCGCTTTATCGGTTATTCCCGGCGAGCTTCTGATACAAATTTGAATGCGCGCTTCTGACTGCAATTACCGGCTTGGGCGGAGTTCACGAGTTTATTCACTCGAAGCAAAATGTGCTCAAAGCTACAGAAAAATCTCACGTAACATTTATCGCGATAAAATACATTTCGTAGTTTCGCGATCTCTCTGTACCGTTGATGAGAAACTCAATATCACAATTTTGCATATATAATCTTATGACGGAGGTAATTTAGATAACTATTATTCTAGTGTAATTTTAAGAAAAACGATATCATCCAAATAAAAAAAGAAACTGTAAATTCTACATATCGGAAAGCGCGACGTAGAAGAAAGCACAGTATTTATTGCACCGTTTTTGAGTAATGGTCGATTGTAGGCCGAAAAGCTGTGGCTTTGTGCTTTGAGCAGTATTGTACTGAGCGAAACGCAACAAAATGATATCATGAAATTAATTTCAAATCAACATTTATTTACATAGATAGTGAAACATAAAGACGTAATTTTGTTTGATAAATAATGAATTAATGAGTAACTTGCTCAATGTGCCACTGAAAATATTTTCCTTGTGTGCCCTGAATGTACATACCTGGTGAAGAAACTCCTTAAACGATGGAGAAGGATCACGGGTTTGATTAGTGTTTCGTCGTTGCACGATTGAAAAGAAAATCGCGATTTTCTACAGAAATATAGACACACAATTGTCGCGGAATTCTTCTTGAAGTTAGCGGCGTTTTCGTCGTCGCCATATCGATAGCAAAAATATGATAGTCAAAGTTGAAGAGAGAGAATTTATTTTGACCATGAGCATTCGGCAGAATACATTTTTACAGTTAATTTTCCACGAGGTCGTAAAGGAGTCACCAGCGCCGCGGTGAATTCGCGCCTAATCACTGTACTTTTCACCCCCGCGAGACGCGACGCGGCATCGCGAAATATGGACACGATCAACGGACGGCTCGGGAAGAACCAGCCGACGCGTACCCGATCACAGCTCCCGAAAGGAGAACGGCGATTCAGTGGGTGGGTTTGAAAACCACTGGCCCGGGCTGATTATCGCGGTAACCACCCCCCGAGCGCCAATTAATCTTAACTTTTACGGGGCAAACACTTTTCATTAAGCCCGCCCCTCCCGCCGGCGTCGGCGTTCCGTCGTTCACCTCCCCGGCGCCCACCCTCTTCCTCCTCGTCCTCCACTTCCTCCTCCTTTCTCTCGCAGTGTCGGCCGCCCCCGCAACCCCCCAGTTTTCCACCCCTCTTGCTCCTCCCGGCTCATCCTCCTACGGCCACGGCGAGGAACGGCAAGGAAAATGGCTCCCCAGACAAGCGTTTAATCTGGCTCTAATTAGCAACTTACCCTCCACCATTGCTCTCGCTTTCTCCCTCCTGCCGCACCCGACACCCTCTGCATCGGGGTAGGTGCACTTCTCGCGCGCGCATTCTCCGCGCCCAACCCCGTCCTCTTTCTCTGCTCTCGTTGAGGACAGGAGCGGATCCGTGCGAATGTGCTCTCAAGCAAAAGGTTCGCTATTAGGAGCTTTGCTATCTTTTATTTTCGACCTATTTCTCTTTCCACTCTATCATTTACAAATTTTTTCATTTTATAAAAAAATATTACGAGAGAGAGAGAGAGAGAGAGAGAGAGAGAGAGAGAGAGAGAGATTGCTAAACAATTTTTTTGAGATATTAAGACTTTTCAATTTTTTATTCAATCTATATCTCTTTTTCATCTTATCTATTTAAAAAAATTTAAATTCCAAGCTCCTACCTTAAGTTATCTCTATCTCAAATTTTCAACGACGTTCCACGTTTCAATAATTACCTCTGCTGAAAATATCAGCTTCTTTCTGTTTTCTGGTTTTTCAACTGTTTTTTTTATTTTTGAAGTGTTTGTATTTAATCAATGAGTTTCTGAAGTGCAAGCAATGTTTAGAATTATATTTTAAAGGATAGGATAGAATTTGTGAAAAAACTGTCATTTAACTGAAACAGATTTGGATTGTAAAATTATTAGTAATTGTTGCCGTTGTTCATAGTATCCCTCGGCAATTGTCGAAGATAAATTCCGAAAATATTCGAATTATCCTGCGAGAGTGTTTACGAATTAACGGATAGGCGGTGTCCGTATTTACAGGTAGTCGGTAACAAAAGATAAGTTATCGACGTTGAAGTTTCACTCACTGAAGAAGTAACGTATCTGCGAAAGGTTAAAGCGGGCTCCTTCGTACTCGTTGGTAAAATAGATCTCTTCGTTTGAAAATTTATCTCTTAAAAAAATCAAAATGCTAAAAGTCTATCACGAATAACCGGCACGCGCGCGTATAAAAATATATATTGCACATTTCTTCATCATAAGAGTAAAACTTCTTTATTTAAATTCATCAAGTAGGCGGCATAAAATTATCGGACATAATTGTCGGAAGTCAATAATATTAGTCTAACGTTCTTTTTTTCTTATTTCGCGACTCAACAATTTGTTGTATCAAATTTGAAGGCAAACACTTAAACAACTCGGAAGCAAACCGTATCTTCCGATCTTAATATGCAAGGTAAAAAATCATTTGCGATTCGAGTAACAACAGCGAAGCTTATAAACCGGCATAAATGCTCCTCGCGTTAAACATCTCTATGCATCGCTACTTAATGTCTTAAGTATTCTGTTCTGCCATCGCCAAGTTCGATCATCAGAATACATCCGCCGTAACTTCGTTAATTAATCTTCCGTGCGCGCGTTAGCACTTTCGAATATAATGCACGAAACATCGGGTTTCCTAGTGTTTTCGACGATGAGAGTCCTTCAAGAACGGTCGATTAACTGAGCATGGACCGCGGAAGTTCTTAAAGAATGTTCTTAAGACTTTGGTAACTACGCGTCGTTCTTCTCGCAAATATTTCTTCTTTTCCCTGTCCCCCTTGTTCTTCTTCTTTTGCCTCCTCTCCTTCTTCTTCTTCTTCTTGGGTAAAGCAACTCGACTTTCGAAGGAACTCAGACGAGACAGTCTCTTCTCCGCTTTAGCTCATGACCTTATCGATCCACGGCACGAATTTCTGAATATTGGTGTACACACCGGGCAAGTGTTCGCGACCGCAGCCGATGCCCCAGGAAACCAAACCGATCAGGACATGTCTGCCCTCTACAGACATCGTGAGCGGCCCGCCGGAATCGCCCTGTTGAGCATTAATTCGCAAACGTTAATTCACGGCTTCAGACGCGACGCTACTTCATTGACACGCGACATTATCCCCGTTACCTGACAGGAGTCCCGTCCACCTTCTTTGTAACCCGCGCATAGGAATACGTCGTGAATGGTTTCTCTTCTGCCGGCTGCCCTAAACCACCTTTGACATCTCTCGTTCGGTATTACCTGAAAACGTAGAAAAACGTCACGCCACGTATTACAGCAAAAACATATCGTCAGTCAAGTCTTAATCGTAATGTGACATTTATTTTATCGCGTAAATTCGTTAGGAAAATTCTTGACGTCGACTTCTCATATTGGCAATAATTAATTTCACGAATATATACAATATGAAAATTTGCCAATCATTTTTAATACCTGAAATAAAATTATTATCGCGCGTATAACATACATGCGCACACGATTCGTCCAAGAAGAGACATTTTGCAACAAAAGATGAGTGCGTCGAATGAGAGTAAGATGAAAGTAGGAGAGACAGAGGTTAGATATCTCATCTCAGAATTTCGAAGTTACAACTTTTCAAAAAATTAATTGTGACTGTACAAACATAATAGAGACTAGAATCAGACAAAGAAGAATCCACGCGATTCAAACTCGGAAATCAAATCTAATAAGAGACAGTTTTCTTCTATGTGTTAATATCCGTCGTGACTTTAAATATGTATTTTGTTTTATAATAAAATACAAACATATAGCAATGTGGTTAACTTGTCCTAGTATTAAACTCAGTTGTTCAATAGTGTAGTGTACATACAAAATGTATCCTGATTAATAATATCGAGTTTTTCACGAGAGACTTTTAATCATGGGCAAACTTTACCTTATTCGCCCATATGCTTGATTTTAATCATTTTATAAATGATAATTTCCTTTATTATTCAAAACAGTATATCATACATTTGCAAGAAATTTCATTTAATACGTCGTTTAACTTTATTCACTTACTATGGAGATTATTAATTGAATTAAATTTCAAGAGATTCGAAAACTTACTTTACTACTATTAAATCAATTTTTCCTACTTTTTAACTGTAATATTATTCCGATTTTAATAAAATTCAGGGAAAAGTATCTATATATTTTATCTAAAAAGACTTTCGCGTTTTTGTATCCATTGTTACCTTTAAGATAAATACTAAAAAAAGCACATGAGCAAATATTCTTGGCCATTTTGACCCGGTCTCTCCTACTAATTCCCGAACATATACTTAATCTTGGATATTCTTAGTGTTTTGGTCTTTAAATACGAATATTTAAACTTTTAGCATAAAATACACTGAGAAAAAAGTGTTTGAGTTAACGAGTTGACGAACAAAATTTGTTCAAGCAAACGATTTAGTCGATTGAACAAATTATATAGTTACTGTAATAAGTTATCAATTGATCTAATATTTGCGGTTTGATTAATAGTTACATCAACGCAATTTATTGCTGCACTAATTTGTTTAATAGATACCTTTCTTTGAAAATACAGGTGACCGCTGATTTTTTGTTGATTCAACTGCTTTTTTTCTCGTTATATATACATATATTCTTTAAATACGAATATTTTCAACATAGAATACATGTGTGTATATGTGCATGTATATTACATTGGAAGTTTAAATATTCGTATTTAAAGAGTAAAACAATAAAAATGTTCAAAACTAGGTACGTATCCGGGAATTAACACTTTTATTTTAATGATACTCACCTCGACGTCGACCTCCTGAAGTACGGATGGCGCCGAAGTTTGGCCATGCCTGGTTCGTCCCCAACCAGCGACGGTTGCGGTTCGGCCGGAGAGCTTCAAATTCCTCGCCGGCAAGCAGACCGGGACGATGTGTTGTTTGAAAGCTACCGTCCTGGACAGCTTCACCAAAGCCACGTCGTTCCGGAAGTCAGTGGCCGAGTATTGCGGGTGTACCTGTTGTTATTACCGGTTCTTATCGTAATCGCGCTGTTAACCACTTCGTCTGGGTTCGACTCTGTATACAATTATTTTGCAAGCTTCTCGCGACGCGCGTTCGAAACTTCGCGCGAATTTCGATTGTCAACCGCGCGAAAAACCGACTGAAATTTGCACGTCCAAAGTAGCGTCGATTTGACTCAATCCAACACTTAAGAAATGAAATGACAGAAACCTCTTTTCTCTCGATATTGAATTCCTCGTGGAGAAACCGTTCGGACGCATCTCGCACGTCCCATTCCCCGAGTCGAACCTTCAGATTGTTATTCGGTGTCCTGGTGTGAAACACATCGGGTTAATATTGGTTATCCGTCGGTAATGAATAATTAAATGACAATTAAACGAAAATGAAATACTAACGTCGCGACGCAGTGCGCCGCGGTGACGACCCATCGATTGTTCAGCAGGGCGCCTCCGCAGGATAGCTTCTTGTTGAGGAATCCCGACTTGATGATGGCGGCCTGCAACAAAAGAATCGTACGTCTAATACACACGGCCGGGCCCGTTGCACCGGCGCATTACATGAAATATATATTTGCGGTGCGTCATGACTCATTGCGATCTCCTATGGTGGAGATTTAATAGATTATTTTTCCCTCGCGCCTCTCTCGTGCAGAGTCTCTATCTTTTCCTCTCTCTCTCTCTTTCTCTTTCTCTCTCGTTCACTCGTCCACCCTGTCTCTACACGACGAACCGAGCAAATTGATGGCTCGTTGCCGATGAATAATGCAGAGAGGTAAAAGAGAAGCGTGTCGCTTTTGCGGGTCGAGCCGAGAGATATATTTATAGGGCCGAGGGAGGAAAGAGGCCGTGCTTCTCTCGCGAATAGCAAAGGCAAAAGAAAAAGAAGAAGAATCTCACCTGCCATGGATGGCTGCCGAAACTGGACGAGTGCCCACCCACGATTCTGTTGCTCCTGGTGTAAAGCTCGCCGCAGCCTGAAAGGACGACGAGCTGATTTAGTCATCGTGAGTTCCGAGCGTGCGGTCAGAGGATACCTTGAGGTGTCGGCATATTTTTCTTTTTTTTTTTTTTTTTATTATTATGTGAGTGATACAATGTGTGATGATGGCGAGCCTGGGTGAACAGAAATGCGCGTGCGATCGTGAGAGCCGATAGTTGACGTGCGATTTGAGAGGAGAAAACACACGGGGGATACCAAACACACGTGGCGTAAGCTTGCACTCAGAACTCGTTAGCTGATCGCTATCTCTGCGATCGTCTCGTTGTAGTCAAGTTAAGCGGGCGTTTGAGCGTGGTTTGTTTTCAAGATCGTTCGTGAGTCTCGGAGAGAGACAGAAAGCAGAAAATACACGTGGGTGCGATGTCGGGGAATTCACGCGATCCCCGAGAATCCTTTTGTTTGTTTGTCATGTAATTACATTCACACGTTGGAAAGATACGTTTGAAACATGAACGCGAGGCTTTCTTGGCGATGAAATCTCCTCGCGATTTTCTTGAAGATCTTCGAGGGAGAGAAGATAGAAATATGAGATAATCAACTTTATGCATCCATAAAAAATTGGAAATGTGATTGTAGGTCTATTATTATCTAGGCTTGAATTTCACGCGCAGTCGAGCGATACGAACACTTTTATATTTCTTTGGGAAAAGTCCAAGTCACGCATCTCGATATAGGGGATGCCGCTCTAGCCCATCTCGTTTTTATCTTCTATAAATTTTTAAAGCAACCAAAGGGCGGTTTAGATTTGAGGAAATTAAAACTAAGTAAATATTATTCTTGTTTCCCTTTGTGTAAGTCGCGCAAGTTATTCTCGTCTTTGTCATTTATCGCTTCTTTTTCGAGTCCTCCGACTCATGCAATTATTTCACCATGTTTCCCGGCGTTCCTTTCCATAGAGTTCAGTTTTCCGATTGTTTTCCAGTGACACTCAGTGCGGGAAAACGTGCGACGGTGCGTCGGCGAAAGCACCCACAGTTTTCGTGCAGTTTTCCGTGCGAGAGATTGCGTGCGTGCTTGGGTGTAGTCTTGATCGTGAAATTTAATGATCACTCAAAGAGTCCATTTGTAAAATCGGTATATCTGGGGGCTGTTGTGGCAGGCTCCAGGCTAATAATTGCGGTTCTTCTAATTGTCCTGTGATAGATAGACGTCGTTTGTCTTGCAGACTCGTCCACCTTGTTCGTCTCGTCGCGTTTTATCGTTACAACCGTACTTCGCAGCGATTCTTTCAATTAATCAGTCAATCAGTCAATCGTGATACAAAGTCTGCCAGAGTCGTCTATTAGATTACGCTGGTTGGAAAACCATCTCAAAACCGACACCTGTCCTCCGCGATCTAACGTGATCAGATCGAGTCGCGCTTTCTTCACCGCGATCGTAATAGTCCACGTCAACAATCAAGCGCGCTCGTGAAAAGACTCGTCTTGAAGAACTTCAGTCCATCACAGCTCAGTCTGACAAGGCTCAGTGAATGTAAAACAAGCGCACACCAGACATCTAAAGTCTACGAAATCACAGTCACGCGACTCCGAGTCCTGCTGTCCCGTGCTGTCGATATTGCGAGTCTGGTTCGTCGATCTTTCTCGCCGAGACCAGGATCGAATGATCGTTTTCTTTATACCACAGACTTATATACATAGACAGAGCACTTCACAAGAGGCTGCGAAAACTTGACTAGAAGAGGATGTCCTGTTAGTGCAAGCACTCGATCTTTGTCTAGCTTGACTCTTATTGGAGCTAACTAGCCAGACAAAGTCAAACTAGACAAAGATCGAATGCCTGTGGAAGCATGCCAGAGAAAGGGGAATAGTTGTCCTTAAACTTGTCTTCAAACTTCTCATATTATAGACTGAGAGTTTCACAAGAGACTGCGAAGACACAGTGTTGGACATTAATAGATTGAAAAGTTAGTTGACTAAAATAACCAGTAAATCAGCAATCAATGTTAATAAATCGTCATATATAAAGTCAGGAATAACTTAATTGATCGATTAAATTAATTATTAGCCAAACTTCGATTTGATTAAATGTACATTGATTTGACGATTATTTTAATTAAGACAACTTTTAATCGATCAATGTCCAACATTGTGAAGATTTGCCTAGAAGATATTAGTGTAGGTTAGAGAGCTTTATAGGAAGAGACTAGTAAACTAGTCGAGTACGTGATCGCACCTCTTCCGATTGGTTCCAGGTCAAAGATCCTTGTGTAGGTATAAATATTGTGTAGGTATGGAAATAGATAAAAAAACTTATTCGCGCTGTAACAAACAGGTCTCTGTAAGTATATTGTTAATTTTAGTCTATCAGAAGAGATGTGTATTTGAACTTGATGTTTGAATATATTAACTCTTTCTCTACTAATTTTGTTTTTAAAGAAACAATTCTTTTTTACTTCATTAAATACATTAATAATAATATTGTTTTAGCAAAAAATTAAAAGTGTTATGTTTGGCGTCAAAGGATAAGCTCAAGACACTGATATCTTACTGGGGTTTTTGAAAAGACATATTTGTCCCAACGGTAATGAGTAGAGTAAGAGCTGATGTGTTCTAAATGCCAAAAAAACTTTATTTAATCGAATAAGATTATTATTAATGATAAGAAAAATATATGATTCATTGGTAGTAAAAGAGTTTAAAGATCTCTTCTGATTTGTTAGCGTTGAATCGAACTCAACTTTGAGTTCTGTGTTGAACTAGCTTTTCTTATCTATTTCTATACCTGTATCTACACAAGACACTTTGGTGCCAATCAGAGATCCAGTTATGTGATCGAGCTTACTCTCTTTCTCTCTCTCTTTCTATAAGACTTTCTAGTTCAGACATTCGATAGTTGTCAACCTTGACTCCTGTTGAAGCTGAACGAAATCAAGCCAGATAAAGATCAAATGCCTGGCCAATGGGAGGGAAACACAGCTACTTCAAATCTTGTCTTCCAACTTTTCGTACGAAGGCACGGTCTATGTATTCAAGTTTATATCAACAGCGTCGGATCCGCCAAACTCAGTTAGGATCGCGCGATATCAGGGATTTCGACGATTCGCGAGCTCGACACACATCGTGCGTCCGCGTGCGGCGGTCCGCGTTCTCATGCGATTACCACGGTATCTGGAGTAGTCCACAGCGTTGGACGAGTCCTCGATCGGCACGCCGGAGGCGTGAGCCGGGTAGCCGGCGTCGTACTCGCCCTGCGGATAGTCCAGCTGGACCGTGTGGTACGGACGAGTGGTGTACGTCGGTGGTTCATGGCCGATCGCGAGATCGTTCGTCGGCCGATCGTGGCTCCAGATCGCGTATGACGGATCGTAGAGGTTGTTCGGTTTACTTCCCCCGCCGCCGACGCTGCCACCCACGTGTGAATACGCGGGTCGATGGCTGGAGGGTCTGCTGGGTCGCAGGTCGCTGCTGTAAATGTGCACGTCGTCGTCCACGTATGGCTGTTGGTGGCCGAGGTTTATGGAAAACGCTGGGCAACGTAACGATGCTGCTGTTAGCAACTCGGAATCTCGCGTCGCGGCTCGGCGACAGACTTTGGGCCCGATAACACAGCGATAACTCTGTGTTCCGCGAGATTACGCCGTTGAGAGTTTGCTATCATTAGGGAATTACCGAATGTTCAATGATATGGGCGATCTGTGTTGAACTTGGGCGTCCCCGCCGAATTGAACTGGAAATCGCGTGTCATATAAGGACAGTGCGCGGGTATACAATGATTGCCGATTGTCTTATTAGCTACTCGGAATTTCACGTTGAGCTCCGTGGTTGATTTTGACCTGTACTAATAGTCGTTACTTGAAATCTGCCTCAAGTGAGTTCAATCTAGAGTTAGATGTTAGAGCTTTTCAGCTGAATCACGACTACAAGTATGACATTATTGTCATATGATTCAACTAAAATATTTAGATTCAGCTCTAAATTCCGACCTGAGTGTTTCACGTGCGACAAGTTTCAAGTGACGATTATTAATAACAGGCCTTCGAGTCAGTACTTGTGGTGGCCTGTGTTTGATGATAACAGATGCTTTGTATGCTTGATTGCGGTTTGCATACATTTTTCCCAATGAAGTTGCAAGTTATCACAAGTTTGCCCAGTACTCGGTTATGATAAGAAATGAAGTGAAACATATGGGATGTCACAACTCAGAAGATTCAAGAGAAATGTGAATATCTTGATTACATTCTTATCTGTTAGATAAGAGTATAATAAAGAATCAATATTTACATCATGTATAAGGTTACTTCGAGACTTAAAACGATTACTACGCAAACGCGTCAACGGTGTCTTTCAATTGTGACAACTTGCAGCGCTGCAACTTTATTGAGAAAAATATGTGTGAACCGTTTGGCAGCCGAACATACTTCGCGAGATTGTTTGGTTCACAATTTGTCATCATTAAAATTCTTTTACGTTTATCGCAATTTTTATGTTAATCGCAAACAGATGTAATGCTCGTCGCGACGATGATCGCAAAAGTTGACTCAATTTCAACTGTTATACACACACACTGAGAGAAAAAAATATCAGAAAATTACAAAATATTTATTCGGCGGATACGTATATTTTTTTATTTGAAAAACATTTTATATTAGAATAAGCAAATAGGTTGTTATAATATTCACCGAATAAATATTTATTTCTTAGATCTTTCTTTTCTCAGTGCGTACAAATACAACAGCAATTAGAAGGGTCAACGATGCAATTTTCATATTACTGACGCTTTTAATTGGCCGTTGTTAGATAGTGTCATATTTGTAACAATCGGAGCCAGTTTTTGCGGTCATCGTTGCGACGTGCGTTGTATCTACTTGCCAGACATTGCGATAGATGCAGAATGGTCTTAACCCTTAACCCCGGGAAGCTATTTTAGTGACACGATAGGGTGTTATATTTTTTACCAATCTACTCTTTAACATATTATTGAGAGAAAAAATATCTAAAAAATAAAAAAATATTTATTCGATATACTAATAACATATTCTAAATGTAGAAACTAAAGCCAAGTACTAAAAACTAAATCCAAATCATTTTATTTAAACAGAATAAACAATTATTTTTATGAAAAACTAAACAAAAATTTTAGGAAAATGTACATTTTCTTAGAAAAATATTTCGTACTAGTTTATAAACTACTTGGCGTTATTCTTATCATAAAGTGTCAAGGGAATGAAATCAGGTATAGGAGTGTGTCTAAGTAACTTATATTTCCCGCAGGATTTTAGAGAGTAACTATGTAGAATTTGGTCTAAATCGGTCAAAGGATTTGGGAGTTAAAAGGGGATATACAGATAGAAATTCTATCTTATATACAGAATATAAAGTTAAAAATATTACAAGCTATTACATTGATAGTAAAAAAATCAAAGTATTCTTAGCTTTACCTTAACGATTCCAGAGAATCTATAAAAAAACTAACTCTCAATAATATTAAAAAATAATAATAATAAATAATTCTATAATATGTTACTTTCCAATGCAATAATGTTAACTTCGACGGTTGATAAAAAACAAAAAATTTATATTTTGCTTAGTTTTAGAAATAATAGCTTGTAATATCTTTAACTTTACACTCTATACATAAAAATTAGTGTAAGTGAATATGTTATTAATGATCACCGTGAATAAATATATATATTTCTTATTTTTTAGATATTTTCTCTCTCAGTGTACGATTCTACTTCAAAGACTGCAAAAGTCATCCAAACAACTGTGACCAGCACAGTATATAAGGGTTACTGATAATTAAATTCCCAACGATACAATCTTTTAGGGAGTTACCGAATGTCCGGTGATGTGGGCGTTGTCGAATGCGGGTGTTGAGCGGAGCATTCTCGTTGAATCGGATGAGAAATCGCGTGGCGTGCAAACGTAAGTGTAACTAGGAAGCGCGCACACGTACGATAATTCGCGATTGTCTTATTCCAGTCCAGGTGACATTATTTCCTCGCGTGTTCCTAATCGCGCCATTGTATTGATGGTCACGCGGTTACGGTGTACGATTCACGGTAACTCGAGAAAGCACGCTCGCGTAAAGTTCCGTGGGCGACGACTCTGTCGCAAACTAGGTGTGAATAACTGTATTTGAAAGTGCCCCGGCTGTGTACCGTCGCGGCGGGCGTCATCGTCGTCGTCGTCGTCGTCGTCGTCGTCGTCGTCGTCGTCGGTGCGCTCGCTAGCGCGACGTCCGCTGAATGTTAGGTTGTGTAATTTCGGATGTCGCCGGGTAGAAATCAGGTTACTTCCAGCCGTCTCCTTTCTGCTCAGCCGGACGTTCTCAACCTTCTCCGAACGCAATCATTCAAACCGATTAACTCTGATCTGATAACTCTGACGCGAGATAATGTTGCGTGCGTCTACATTCTCCGCAGGAATTGATTCAAACGCAAACTCGTTCGCGCGCTCTGTTTTTTGCGTCAAATACTGAGCACGACGAATGGTCCATTTGTTCTGCATCGCATGTAGCTCGAACACGTCGCCTTGCCCGACGACTTGCACGAGCGACATTCGAAATTAAAGATTTTAGATTCACAAGGCACTTTTATATTTTATTATGTTTCTACACTGAGAGAAAGAAATGATTAATCAAACAATTGCAGTTATTTTTGGTTGGAATCATATGCTTTGGTTTTGTCCTTATAGAAAAATAGTAGTGGTGTGACATATAAGGTCATTATTATTATTTTTGCTTAGTTTTAGAAATAATAGCCTGTAACACATCTTCAGCTTTCCATTCTGTATATACTCTCTTAAAATGAATCAGTGAAACATCACTGAAAACAGTGAATATACACTGATTTGCAGTTATAAGTGTTGCACTTTCAGTGTTCAGTGCTATACTTATAACTGATCAGTAACTATTCACTGATTCACTTTAAGAGAGTAGAAATTAGTGTAAGCGAATGTGTTACTAATGATCACACCGTGCGCGAATAAATATCTTTATTTTTTAGATATTTTTCTCTCACGGTGTATGAAAAAGTTTTACCTTAGAGAATGTAAAAGTCGCCCAAATAACCGTTTCAAATTTTAGTGTAGAAACAGTGTAGTAAAATAAAAGCGCGGAAGAGTCGCCCGCGCTAAATACGCAATACAACCGCGAAGTCTCGGTTCAGAAATCAGTAACGTTCGAGGACACGGGGCCCCCTTCCAGATGTCGTGAAGCCACCCACCGTGCCGTGACGACGGGTAAAACGGATCACGAGAGTCAGTCGAGGCGCGCGACTCGATTGAGAGCTTCTTCGCGCGCAATAAAGTTATAATTCTCCTCTTCCTTAAATGCACTTGCGCGCGCGCGCACACCGAATTCGCTCGCGTCGGGAACTTACTGGCATTCTGCAGCAAACCCACGCTCGGTCGCGGTACTTTGTCAGGTATGTCGTCGTCGTCCACGCAGCAGCTCCATATCATGCCTCCGGAACAGAGGTCAACCGGTCGACCGCCGCCCAAAACGCAGCTAATGCTGAGGCCGCACTCGAACTTGGCACCTTTGTACTTGCAGCTCTGCGGTATCACTGAAACAGATTGTCGGATTCAGAGCGCCGCAATGAGCGTCGGGGTACACATCGTTACTTCGGTACAAGCACGTTGTATCGTTGATGTGTTAATTTCTACGTAATTTATAGCAAAAGTCATTTGAGAATGTTTGCAACCGAGCAGCAAATCCACATCTTGTAGTAATTGACTTTTCTCTTATTGCGTGTATGCCATTTATATTTTAGAAACTGAGATGTGTATGTGCTATTAAAAAAAAGACAAATATTAATTCTAATTAAACAAAAATTTGCAATGTCCTTCTAGTACTTACTTCGCTCCCTTTAGCAAGATAGACTGTCTATTCTTATAATAGACAGTCGATTGTTGCGCTACTACACTGAGAAAAAAGTGTTTAGTATTTGTAATCTTCTAAAGAAATAATTTTGGCAAAGAGAAAACCATTCTTTTAGTAAACTTTACTATAATCTGAATAATAATCTTATATATATGCGTATCACATTACTATCATTTCCGTGTTAGGATAAAACTAAATCATATGGGTCAAAAATAATTTTAGTTAGATTAGCCCGTTTCTTTCTCTCTCAGTGTAGAAATATAATAAAATTGAAAAGAATTTATATGAGAAAAAGGGGAAAACTGCAATATTTTTCTCCGTATACATGCGAAGAAGGAAATGAGAGAAGAGAGAGGTATCTCTCGTTAGGTACGTAATCCGCCGCTGAAAATCGTCAAAGGAACATCACGCGACATTTGTTCGTCTATTGACGCACCGCGTAGCTTCATGATCGCGCCAATTACGTTCTTCCGCGTCGCCGGGTTCTCCGGAAGACCGATATCGTCCTCCGATGAAATTCATAGTAGTCAACCCTTCTCTCTTTTTCATACATACGTGTCGCTTACGATCGCGTCGACAATTGGTTTGTGACCAATTTATTCTGTCGAGTTAGTAACGCAGGAGAAATTTGCCATCTTTCGCTGACGTCGGTCCGTCTTATGAGGTCTCGCGAGAAATACAACAATAGTGACAATAACAAATGCAAAAATAACGTATACAAGATATATCGAGTTAAGATCCCTAAGTTAAGATCGTATATCGTTTCTTGGCGACACACGGGGAAAATATTGTAGTAAAAATTATGTTAAAATTATATTTCTTCTTGCAATACTTTTTATAAAACTGTATTGAGAAAAGATGTCTAATAAATAAATAAGTAATATTTATTCAGTGAATAATATATAATATAATATATTTACTTAAATTCAAATTTTCTCTTTCATTTAAATAGAATAAACAATTGCTTTCATGAAAACTAAGGTTTTAAGAAAATGTATATTTTCTTATTTCAAAAATGTTTTATATTAGTATATAAAAATAAACATGTTATTATTTATATACCCACCGAATAAATATTTGTTATTTCTTGGATATTTTTTTCTTAATGTGGACTATAATTGTAGTATGAATCACTACAGAGATATAATAAATTTTACGATTTGATATAAAAAAATTTACGATTACGATACGATTACGATATAAAAAAATATATCAGTGATTACAGTAATTTTGCGATAAAAAATCAAAGGCGAGTAACATTTTGAAAGAAATATATAGTAGTTGAAAGAAATATATAGTAGTTGAAAGAAATATATAGTTTTGCTCATAATTCTGTACGATCAAAGATTGCAAAAGTTTTGTTGCGATTTTGCGCTACAATTCTTTTCCCCATGTACGCACTCGACAATTTCGCGTTTTCCGATCTCTGTGTTTCGTATTCCGGGCAGGATCAATTGGCAATTCGACGCTATCCGCTCGTCATTCTGACGATTACGAATACTGACGATACTTCCATCCCATTTCCGCGCCCCGCGAACATACTTCTGCCCAGCATATCCATAATGCCGCTCTGCAGGTTGGAGCTGTGTCCCCGATGATCACTGGTGTGGTTTCGCTTCTTCTTTAGCGTCTCCACCAGAAGCGCGCCTTGCTGCTGGCTGGTGAGCTTCCTCCGTCTGCCTTGCCGGTGTCCTCCCGTCGTGAATCCTTCGAGTTCCCCGTTTACTCTCCTGCGTCTGATCTCGTCCAGAAAGTCCTGGACGTTTATTTGCTCCTCCTCACTCTCCTGCTCCACCACTTGCTCCTTCTCTTTGTTCAGGGTGTCCTTCTCGAATATATCCTGCGCGCTCCAGTCCACTTCCTCCGCGTTGTGCTCCATGAAGTGATCTGCGGCGTCTTTGGACAGGAGCGCCGCGCTCTTCGGGTGTTCCGCGTTTTCCAATGTGATGTCGACGGACGCGTCGTCGTTGTATGGAAAGCTCGAGAAGTACTGGTACTGCTCGACTTTAGCTAGGGACGGTCTGCTGATCACGTTCTTTAGGTTGCTCTCGATGGCTCGGTTCTCGCGCGCCAGATCCTGCCGTGTCCTGACGGCAACGGAGCTCCACAGACCCGGTTGCTCGTCATCCGCGTCCTCCGCGATGGCGTGTCTTCTCGGTGAGTTTCGCAGAGTATCGCCCGCGAACGGGCTCGACGTTCTCGATCTGCGAATCGATTGCGCGGCAGGTATCGTCGGCCTCAGCGCGCGGGTCTCTTTGGCCTTGATCGGCGCGACTTTGAAGTTCTCCCTGCGTCTGTTCCACGAGTAGACGTCATTGTGATCGAGTGCGCTCGCCACGGTGATGAGGCACAGCGCGAGCGCGATCTTCATGATCTTCTGCGACTTCCGCTTACCACTTCGAGGATGCCTCGCGCGGCATCACGGGCTCACCGTGCACTTGAGAGTCTTAGGAAAGAGGGCCGTGGAGAGAAGCAGCCCGTCCCGCTTCGTCATCGACCTTCGATGAAGAAGTGCGAGGAACGTTCTTCGAGGAAGAACTCAATCGCGTGCCGAAGTGGACTCTGCGAACCTTATTTTAGATCTCGGAAGTTTAGCTTCTTCACTCTTGCAATAATGTTTGAGAAATGCACAGAATTGAAATTGCTCAAATCAAGCTCCGACTCGGCCGATTGGCGCTCGCTTTGAATGAGTTCCGACCGCGCTCGATATTATTCTATCACCAGTCAGTTCCGGACGGTGAATCCTCGACTACGAGCTCCGGTTTCACTCATGGTCCACTTTCTTCACAAATCTCCGACTTCATCGTGAGCTCCGGCACAGAACCTCGGCCGAGTCTTTCGCTCAGACCCGAACTCCGCCATTTCGGCACCGCTGATCCTTCTTAGACTGTTTCTTCGCGAGTTCACCGGACGTTCCGCGAGCAATCACACCGATGACAAGGGCTCCTCCTCCGTGATCGACGACGCGTTCGTGTCCGGTGGGCCGAGGGTCAGACGCACGAAAAGGGTCAAAGCGCGCTCCTTCACCAAGGTGAAGCGAGGAAGCCGCGACGGTGCACGCTTTCCGCACGTGGACTGGCTTAAGCCGATGTCTCACGAGTCTCGATCACGATCTAAGGAGGCGTCCGCTGCTTTCACCGGCGTCAGCTTTCCCGCAACGGCGACGGTGTCGTCCCTTGGTCTCACATTGGTTCCCCACCTTCTCCGTCATCGACGAAGAGCACGCGGTGCGTCTTATTTTCCATTTCTTTCTCCGTGGAATTATTCCGTCGCGGTGGAACTGTCGTATTCTAGATGACCGGGAAACTCAGTGCGATCATACCTCCCACTCGACATTCGGGATTCGTCGCGAAAGTGGCAAATCGTAATCGGGGCCTCCTTCTCGATTGTCGTCTCTCGGGACCAAAATAATTGCTCGAATTGTGCAGATACTGCGGGATACGACTCGCTGACCGGTTATAAATCTGATCGATTTACATCAGTCTGTGACGAATAAGAGACAGGATTACACGAAATTACTCGATATCAACACAATTGACTAATCGCTGAACGGCTTTTTACGTCGAGCAAATTCGATATGCCAAGATTTCGTGAACCCGATTTCGTTGGGCGGTTTCACTAAAACTATTTTTGCTTTCGAAGATAAAGATTTAAACGACTAAGCGAACGTTGAGGAATTGTCTCGTCGGGAGCGTTTAAGAAGGGACGAGTTGTTAGCGGAAACCGTGTGTAATATTTAGATACGCGAATTTCGAACAATTGCGCTCGTGGACAAGCTCTCATTCGCAGTGAAAATGCAATAGACAGACGCTCGAGTCCCGATTAATTACGCTTACATTATCAGCAGCGCGAAATCTCGACAAGACGATTGAATTAATGCACATCTACAAAACGCGCAGGGAGAGCAACTCGCGTTCCGCGTATTGAGCCTTGTCTCGTGAGCAGTAATAGGAAAGAGGGAAGAAGAAAAAAAGGATGTCATCGGGTAAAACGCTTTTAACGACAGAGCACGGGGACGCGCCGAGGTCGCAGTGAAAACGGTGCTTCCGCCCCGCCCGTTTCATTATAAATATTCTTGTAGAAAGTAAGCGTCAGTAAGTGGCCTTTCAAGTACGATTCCGATTTCGTCTCCCTTGTTAACTCAACTGTGAATCTCGAAATCCTGCTGCGCCTCGTGTTCGCGATGGAAAATATCGCGTCGCGAGAGAACGTCGGATGAACCGAATGAAACATCGAGGCGCAAATCGCTCGAAGGATATCTGTAACTTCTTCTTTAAGAAGAAAATATGTTCCTGTGTACAATGTGTGTATTTCTGTCTGGCAGTTAATGATACATCCGTTGTGCAGGTGGAGCTTATCAAACTGAGCACAAGATCTCCATTTCGCAAACAATCACGTGAAATTTTGAGTTATATTAAGGAAATTAGCGAATGCATGTGATCACGCGTGACACGGCAGATGAGCTGTGTGATATGGCGACCTCTGCCGCTGTGTGCTTATACATTCGGTCAAACTGAACGGAGAAATCCTTTACCATTTTGCAAATAACTACATAGATTTTTGGTTATTAATTAAAGAAGATCATTGCGCACTATCAATTTGCACCAATTTTCTTTAAATTTTCATTAACTAATTAAATTTATGTGGTTATTTGCAAAATGGTAGATGATTTTTTTGTTCAATTTGATCGAAAATATGAATACATTAGAGTTTCTCAGGTCAGAATTAGGATATCGTCCACCATTTGTAGGGAGAAAATTTAATTGAGTGAGAGAGAAGCTGCAGCGTGCTTTGTCATTTCAGTTTTAGAGAGTTTCTGTTTCATTCCCACTAGAGTTTCTCTATTATTCCCACTTACGTCATCTCTATAAATGATGGGCAAGACGCAGACTAATTTGGAATCATCATGCTTTGTTCCAATTCTGTCTAGAGGAAGCATAAAACATACGACAAAAATGCCATCGCACAAGTCATCGCGTCTAAATATTCACCAATTTTCTTTGATTAGTAACTCAAAATTTTACGTGGTTATTTGCGAAATAGCAGAGAAATCCCTTGTTCAGTATGATAAGTTCTATCTGAACCAATAGGTGTGTTATTAATTGTCAGACACTCTGCATATATACACGGTGTAAAGTTAAAGATGCTACAAACTATTATGTTAACAATTAAAGAATTAACAAATGACGTTATCTACGATAACAATCGGTTGATGCAAAACAAAAAGTTCATATTTTGTATAATTTTAAATAATAGTCTTTATAACATCTTTGACTTTACATTCTGTACTATAACGAATGTCTTCTTTTTGTACGACGAAATTCGAATATTCGAACGATAATCTTGATTAATTTTTTCTCGTTTTTTCTCTCTCTCTTTTCTCTCTCTCTTTTCTCTCTCTCTTTCTCTTTCTCTCTCTTACTATTTACTGTGCTGTCACTCGGATAAAATACTTAATTTCGCAAAATTGAGCAGCCGGATTTATGCATAAGGAGTCGCGCGTCTCGCTTGTATATAATTATCGCGCGCGGTAATAATGAAAACTGTCGGATAAAGATATAGGTCATGTTGCCTTAGTTTTATAAACGAATATCCGGTGAACGTGAACCGGTTTACTGCTTTAAATCCCATCCCGATACGCATCACTTCGATGGTTGCTCTATTCATTATGCGAACACATGCGCTAATATATTCGTATTTAAATAATATTTTAATTATCAAATCATCTAATTAACATATCAGCGTTATTGAGAATCATAAACGATAAATTTAATCATACACAGAAGAATACATATTGCATTCGAATAAATGTCACTTGATGTAAATATTTCGTAAATTTATATCGCGAATTTCGCATAAGGTGATTATAAACGTCATTTTTTGAAGATACATTTTGAATTCTAGGTTTAGCATTTTATTCAAGAAATTGATATAAAAATTTCCATTTGTTTACTAGGTAGAATTGAGTAGAGCTTTCTCCTTTGATAAAATTTTATAATATATTCTTATGAGGAGAATATTATAATTTTTTTTTGAGTGCATGACAATGAGCTTTTCTAAAAATCTCGATGAATGTGTTTCAAGACTGCGCGGAAAAAAAAGTTTGATTGGATAAAACAATTTTCGATGAGACACGAACGATTAAGAAATTTCGATTGAAATTACCAGAATTTGTTTGAGTTAAACAGAAAATTTGGTAATTTAAACTGAATTCTTATAACTTTAATCGAAATTTCTTAATCGTTTATATCTTTATAAAAAATTGACTAATCTAATCCAACTAACCTTTTTTCCTTTGTATTATCAAGAAAGTGCTTCTTTGCTGAAGATAATTATTACTTAAACAAAAACAAGCTATACTGAGCAAAAAAATGTTTGATATTTGTAACTATAATCATACAGAAAAATAATTACTATAAATTATCCTCAAGATATTTTTTAGTCAATTATACTATAATCGTTAGTGATAATAATGTTATATGCATGTTATATAATTATTATCTTTGTGTTGGAACATAGTTGGCATCAAATTGATCCTAAACTATATTTTTGGTTGTTCCAACACAAAGATAGTAGTAATAACATGCATATAAGATTATTATCATTAAGATTATAATACAATTGGCCAAGAAAATAGTTGTCTTGGTCATAATTTATTGTAATTATTTCTTAACACGTTTATAATTATAAATACCAAATATTTTTCTTTCAGTGTGAGTAATCACTTTTCTCAGCAGTAGAATATTTTTCTGTGCGCGGCGTGAACAAAGATGAACTTGAGAACACAATATATCCTTATCCAAACTTCTTAACAAGGAAATCACGTAAAAATATATTATTTAACTTTTCATCATTGCCATAATTTTCACAAAACGACGTTCTTGATTATTAATTTATGTTAATCGACCTAGCGAATGAATTCCCCATTCTTCGCAAATTATTACACGTTGCTCTGTCGCTTAACGTCGCGTGACGTATGAAAATTATTCAAAGAGAGGGAAGCCAGGTATTAGCATCGTCCGCCGTTTCGATCGCGCCGAAGCGTTACGCGCGACAATCAAGCACACTTGAGGGCTATTGTATTTAAATCATATTTAAACACATTACGAAAGTGGAAGCGTGTCGAAGGCGGCGCGGATCCTCTGTCCGCCGTCACTTGACACTCGACACTCGACGCGACCGTGTCGAGAGAGATTCATTTATTATTCAGAGTGGTATACGCGAGCGGCCTTTCTCTTTCGAAACGATCCTTAAAATTCGCTCTAACTCCTCCTCAGCGGTTACGCTCAATCGCGTAATTCGCCGGGAAAACACCGCTGCGCGTATTTCACTCAGTGCGCTAATAACGTAACGTAATTCGTGCAACATAATAACGTCACTCACGTCCGAGCTCGTCGAAGAACCTCATCTGTCCGTGCGAGTCGATCGCATTTTCGAGATTTTCTCCTTTCTCCTCCGGCTGACCTAGAAGACAAATTCAAACGAGTGAAAACGTTATTTCCTCTTCAGCGACGAGACAGACGGACAGATAGATAGACAGAGCGTACAGGGCCTTATTCTGACCTATTTTTTATCGATAAAAAATGGTCGATTTTTCAATAATAGTTTAAAATTAGATTTGAATTTAAATTCTGCCCACAAAAACACATCAAACACGTTATTATACTAAGAAAAAAATTACTTGAAATTTATTTGTGGGATATAAATTTAATTTTCGAGAAACAAAGTTTATTTGTGCGAAATAAAATTTATTTCTGCGAAATAAACAAATTAGAAAAAATAAACCAGTCTTAGAAAACTTATAAATCTTAAATTTACAGCCAATTTTTTAATGATAGTTTAAATTTAGATTTAAACTTTTCTACATTGAGAAAAAAATATTTGAAAATTTCTTTCCGTGGGATATAAAATTTATTTTACAAAAATTTCTGTGAATATTTCTACGAAATAAACATCCTACGAAAAAATGTTTAAGTATTTTTTTCAGTGTGTAGAAGAGTTTGAATTGAAATCTAATCTATTTGAATTAACATTGGAAAGTCGGCCCTACTTGTGATTCATAAGCTTTCTGATTGGTTTACAAGCACATTTAGAGGAGCATTTTGATCTACGAGAGAAAGTTTAGGATAAGGGCCATGAAAAAGTATATGTACCTATCAGCTCTTACCGAGTTTTTTCGTAAAACGGTCATTCCTACGGCTAGCAGCCACGCAGTGGTAGATATCGGCAATTAGAAGCAGTGAGACGAATTCGATTCTGAGGACGATCATTTCTTCCGTCACGGCGGCGAACGATGATCACGCGTGGGAACTCACTATCACTCGTCGCCGCTCATGTTCACAAAGTTGTCACCAATTGATCCTGAGCGACGATCCCGGCGGATCGGATCATCATCTCGCCGCGTTTTCCATCATTTCACTTCGAAACCCAAACGTCACGCCCGGTAGTCTTGCCGTCGTTCCGTGTCGTTTCGCTCGCTGCCCTGTACGAAGCGCAAAAGGTCCCCGAATAAAGAAGAGCGCGGTCGTTTTTCTTTTTTTCCTTTTAGCTCGCTCGTCTCGCAACAGTCTTTTTACGCGACACGATTCGCTCGTGGCAATATCGTGCGAGGCACGCTGAGAAAAAAAAATTCGACCATTTATTTGTGGGATATAAAGTTAATTTCGGTAAAATGAAGTTTATTTTTGTGAGATATAAACTTTTATTCGACAAATAAACTTTCAAGTACTTTCTTCTCAATGTACACTATGAGAAAAAAAATATCTAAAAAATAAAAACATATTTATTCGCTGTGAACACATTTACTTAAGTCTAAATTCTTTTATTTAGATAGAATAAACAATTGCTTTAGTGAAAAGCTACACTGAGAAAAATACTTGAAAATTTATTTTTATGAATAAGCTTTATATTTACAAGTAAATTTTCAGATATTTCTTTTATCAGTGTGTAAGGTTTTAAGAAAATAGTGCAAGGAAATTTAAGAAAATGTATATTTCTTACTTGAAAAATATTTGATATATTAACAAAGTATAAATATGTTATTATTATTATTAATATATACCTACCGAATAAATAATTTTTCTTCCTAAAATATTTTTCTCTTAGAATAAGATTTGTTTCATTGATCGTTCAGTCGTGGACGGGAGGGAGTTCAAAGGCGGCTGAATAATGCGAATCTCGGCGGTGGAGAGTGTTAATTACCGGCTAGGAGCGTGAAAGTCCAGTCTCATGAAACAAAAGAGTACCGAACTTTTCACTCTATCCCTCTCGATAATTTCGCGATGAGTTTTGCGCGACAGACCGATGATTTTATTGTTTTCTCGTGTACTTTATTACTATACCACCAACGGATATCGAGTTTCGCGCAGTTTTACTCCACATTTACCGCTAAACGCGGCCATCCAGTTCTCACGTTTATTCGCCTGGCACGAAGACAACCGTGTACAATGTTATCTCGAGAATCACGGCCGTTAAATACGGGCTATGAACACGAACATTAGTTTTACGCCCGCCGGATTTTCACGCCGAGCGGCTAACACCCGCCGGGTGTTTTTGCTAAAAATTTCGGTGAAAATTGGAATGGAGAAGCGTCGGTGTACGAGGAGATTCAATCTCCTGAGGGGCGTTGTGTTCCAAAAAGGAACAGGTTTCCGGGAGGGAAGGAGAAGGGGAAGAAAATTGTCGGAATTAAAACACGTAAACAGACACGTGTACAGTCACGGTGTCGTTCACTTGAGTCTGCTCGCGTCTACATCCACGATGACGCCGGTGTTCGTCGTTTCGGATCGCTTTTAAACGCGAGATTGTTTCTAATTTAATTAGTCCACCGCCGCTCACGCAGCAAATAAATAAACAGAAGTATTGTACATGTAGAATGGAAGCAAATTGCTGCCAGTTATCGTTTGCAGTAACATCTGTTTGCCCGCGATAACAATCGAGTCATTAAAGAGAACGAGAGAGAGAGAGAGAGAGAGAGAGAGAGAGAGAGAGAGAGATTTCATTTTCGACGTTTTAGATTTCTTCTCGATTCCGGCGATCGAGGAGGTCGGCGAAAGAGCTTTTCCTGCGACTCAATGCGATCGAGCGCCAATTGTCGCGGCTCGATACATTATAATTGTTAACGCTATTAATTGTGTCATACAGAAAATAAATTATAGTGCAGATAATTATACGGATAAAGAAAAATAGAAAATCGACATTCACTTGTCGTGAGATCCCAGAATTCAATATAAAATCAAGAATGAAAAGTCGAACGAGATCAATTTTATTTGCAGTTTCACAATTAAATTTAAAAAACAAGGCATCGTTGCAGTAACATACATAAATACCAACAATTAATTTAAAAATTATTAAATATTTATTATGTTATATTTAGTAAATTGAATTAAATTTATTTATAAAATTTATTTACACGTATTGCTGCAATGATGCTTTGATATTTATTTATGGAATTGCAAATTGGAAAATAAAATAATAAATAGATTTCATATTGCAAAATTTCATCTGATTCGAAATTACTTATTACACAATTTACATAGGAAAAAAAGTTTGGTTGAATTAAGCAAATTTCTGATAAAATATAAACGAATCAGAATATTCTAGTTGAGGTTATCAGAAGTCTGTTCAAGTTAACTAGAAATCTTGTTTTTCACCAGAAACTGGTTCGATCAAGCTTTTTTCCGTGTAGTAAACAAATTTCTCCAATGTGTGCGATATAAATCACCCACATGAACGTCGCCGACGATCGCGGGCGAATCGCGGGCGTAGCTCTAGCTTGTCTCCGGTTTCCCCGTCGATCTTGGTGGCCGGGCCTTTGTCCACATCCTCGGTCGCTTCCTCGACGACGGTGCCATCGCGAGCGGATTCACGCTAGCGTGTCCAAGACGTTCACGTACAGTCCGGCGCAAAAGTGGGACACGAAACCAGGCCACCGAGACAAGTGGCACGCCTTTTAGTGCTTCGTAACGTTCGGCCGGTCTACATGCGGAACCGCGCGGCCGCTGTACCTTTGGTTATTAGTGAAAGTTAGCCGGTAACTTTCGACTTTGACAACGACGACGACGACGACGACGACTGCTGTGGCGGTGGCGGTGGCGGCGTGCACGCGCCTCGCAGGTCCTCGACGCGCTCCGAATTGCGCTGGAGGATGTTTTCATGTTCGTTTTCAAGTCACCTACCAGCCCTTCCATTCTTTTTCCGGCTGGCAAATTAGATTTGAGAGAACGGACAGAACTGTGTTTTCCGCGCACCGTTCAAAAAATCTAAAGCGGGTGTCTAGCTCTTTTTCTCTCTCTAAAAGACCTGCTCTAGAGAGTGAATATCAGCTACTTCGCATCACAACGTTGCATGAATTATGCAACGGATTCAAAATCGAGATGGAGGAAAGAGTGGATATCACTTTCAGCAACCGCGCTACCGTTGCGAGCTACGAATTAAAGCGCGCGCTTGAGCTCCGCTATTGTTTTCGATCGCTCGACTTTCTTCGACTCTTCTCGCGCCTAGCGAACGAAGGAATCGTGGCACGCGATCCGCTGTACGAAGTCTGTCCTGTCGCCTCACATGCCCTCAATTTCGTAGTTTTTGTTGTTTTTGCTACAAATCAGTTTGCGCGCGCGATCTCCCTGTGAAACAAACTATTCGAACGTGAACTTTGGAAGGAACTGAAGAAATTCTTGAGTATTTGACGCTTTCTAAGGACCATTCTATAATTGTGTAAGCATGGTCGTGAACGTAAGAGCCAATCAATCAGTGTGTTTTGTTCACTGATTGCTTTATTCTGATTGTTTGTTTCACTTGCAATCACTTACGACCACGCTTACGCAATTGTAGAACGGCTTTAAACAACAATTTAAAACTTCAATGAAATAGCACTTTAAAGCTTTTCTTTATAATCTTTTGGTCAGCGGTTCCTTAAGTCGCGTAAGACATCTAAAATTTGAAAAATCTAGAAGATTGTGAGTGTTCTCGTGAGACGCGTACACGGAAGATCGGCGTTAAAGAACAGATGACGCTTTCGTGAGTCGGCGAACTGCATGTCCACTCTCTTAAAGTGAATCAGTAAAAATGTTTCTGATTGAATCAAGAGAATTATTTCATCGATGATCAATGAGTATTCACTGATTTTCTGTGAAAACATTAATTCGTTTTATTTCTCATTGATTTTGATCAGTAAAGGTAAAACGTTATTACTAATTCTGTAAGATAAAAATAATAAAAAATACAAATTTTCGGACGCGTAGCTAATTGTAGATATTCTTATTGTTTTGATTTTTAAATGCGAATCTTTAAATATATATATTTGTATTCTTAGTAGCGATTTAAAATAACTGCGCGATTCTCCCCAAGACAATTTTTTCTTTTTTTAAATAACAATATCTAATTTTTTTTCTCTTTTTTGCTATTTTTGTTGAAAAATTATGTAAAGTAAAGACCAAATATTTAATTTGCTATACCACTACCAATTACAAATATAACATTTCAGTGAAGAATATGATTGTAGTTTAGAAAATAGATTTTTCCGTCGTACACTGTCAAAAAATACTTAAAAAATTATTTATAGTATATAAAGTTTATTCACGGAAATAAATTTTATTTTACAGAAATAAACTTTATATTCAACGAAGAAATTTCCAAGTATTTTTTTTCAATGTAGGAATTGATAGTGATTCCGTCAACGACTTTACTTGAATTTTCTATTGAGATTAAGGCCGACGAAATCTCGTCTATACAGCGCGATTTATCACTCTAAAGAAAATTAGCGAAAGGGCTCGAGCTTTCATTAATCAATTATTCCAAAAGTGTCAGAAAAGAAGATGGGATATCGAGAAATATTGTGCATTTTCCATCTACGGGAACTTTAAAATTGAAAATGGAATTAAATAAAATTAAATCTGTCGAGAAATTTTAATTTGAATCACAATTGCGCACGGATTATCACGTGTTTAATTAAAGTAACAGTATCATTATCACATTTCTTTCTCTCTCTCTCTCTTTCTCTCTCTCTTTCTTGACACATTAAAGTTTCTAATATTACATCATGTGTTCCTACCTTCTTTTCTATCACAGTCACACTCGTGATTATAAGCCTCGACGCTTGCAAGGCTGAATCACTGCGAGATACAGAGCGAGGTACCCGCGGCAAAGAGAGACGACGCGGAATAAATTAAATTCGTTGACGTGTGCGTTTATCGGGGATAGCTGCGACGTCACTCCGCGATCTAATTCGTCTGCGTGAATATTCGCGCGGGTTTCGTTGCGTGTCCACCACGGTCAGGGTCACGTTCACACCACGACGAGCCAATGAATAGAGCAGCGCGACACGCGGTTGACTA
This sequence comes from Odontomachus brunneus, assembly GCF_010583005.1. Taxonomy (NCBI): domain Eukaryota; kingdom Metazoa; phylum Arthropoda; class Insecta; order Hymenoptera; family Formicidae; genus Odontomachus; species Odontomachus brunneus. The sequence continues at coordinate 163,388 of NW_022639658.1, read as the reverse complement.
CTGATGAGGAACAGAAACATCAGCATCCGAGACCACTCTCTTCGCCGGCCGTCCTCACTCTCTCCAGATAGGCCCAAGGCGCCCAAAGCGTTCCTTTTCTATCTAGCCAGTGAAATTATCGAGCCCAAGCGCGACGGGCTCGTCTCTCGCGGCCGTTCCTTTCAGATTATTAAGAGTCCCCGACGACGACGGCCACCACTTTCTACCCGAGCCGCTTTACTCACCCCTTTTTTATGTGCCCCATCCGAGACGTCAATTAATTCCCTCGTTTATCTTATTTTATACTCGGAATACATCGATTTCTAACAGAACTTCTCTATTTTACTTCCCGATCAATTCGTCCTTAATCCCTCCACCGACTTTCCACACGAGCTGCTTCTTCGATAATCTCGTACGTCGTGCGAGATCGCGCGAGTTTCTCGAATTCAATTTACACGTTCGTTCTTCTCGTTCTTTTCGTGCGCGCGCGCGCGTTTCCCGAAATTCCGCGAGCCACAACTTTACACAATTAACGTCGGATTCAATCCGAATTGACTCATTCGGGGTGGCTGTTCCATGAACGAAATAAAGAAACGTCCGTTCGATTTGTTATCCTTTTGTTTTGAGTCCGAAATTTACTTTTACGCGAGGTCACGATCGTGCAGTACAATCTGTTTTCTTCCGCGACAGTTTCACTTTGAAATCTCGCGGTGAAAATGAAACTTTCGTTTGGCACGCGATTTTCTGGCAACTGTTCGTTTGCGGGACGAATAATTGACGGGTGCGCGAAGATGACGTGCGAATGAAAAAGAAACGCACTTTCCCTGATATCCGGCCCATTCTTTTCTTGAGATCAAATTACAGATCTGTTTGAAGAAAATAGAAAAGAACAAAAATCTTAATGTCTATTAATTTTCAGTATTTCTCATTATCTCTGCCAATTTTTTCGTATTAATCATCATATCGAAATAATTTATTTCGATGTTGTAAGTTTATCAAATCGAACAAACGTAGCGATAATGATTACAAATTTGTTTATTTACTGTGGCACAGCAAAGACTTTGACACGCATTTTTCTCACTACTTTCAAACGAAGTGTCCGCGTAATTCGCCGCGTAACCACGTGATATAATAAGCAATGAGGAGGCATACATAAATTTAAAGCTGTCATTCCCTAGATACACATGTATACGTCACTCTCTACGTCATTTCTGCGCTATTTTTTTTGTCATTTCCGCAATCACGTTTCTTGATTGGCGATATTTTCTCCACCTATGTTACGTGCGCATTTGTAGTTATATCAACCTGCGTATGATATCGAGATAATATAAAACTTTCACTGTAATTATCTAATTAATTAACGCAATTTAATTAAAATTGAGTAATCAGAAAATTAAAAATTAATTGAAAATAAATTAATATAAAAGACTGAAATTAATTATTTATGCTAATTAAAAATTTATGCAAAATATTAAAAAATTCTTCCAGAATATTCGACATTTTTGAAATACATCGTGCTTATAAAATTTTCTTATAAAATTTTTAACGTCACATGAAATTTACGAAAGAAATATTTATATCAAGACGTATGGAATTGCATTTAAAATAATTGTAAAAAATGATAAAGATACAAAAATATGCAAAAAAAATTAAACATAAAATTTGTAAAACATGAGAATATTCTCAAGCATATTTGACGTTACTTCCATACGAAGTGTGGTCGGTGATACCGACCACACACTCATTCTCATATTTTATACAAGGTGGCAGCATAAGTCCGGTTAACACAACGAGTCGTCGAGTTGATTGTATTGACTGGAACTGTAGTCAATATGGCTACGATTATCTCGAGTGTCGCGAAAACAACGCGCTTCGCGATCGTTTCGACTTTGCACACGTAATAATTACGCGGAAATGACTCGGTTCTGAGGATCAAAAGTTAATTTCGCTCGTTAGTGATCGAACTGAATGCACAAAGTGATAGTGAAATTCGCATATAAATAGTATGAAAAGAGATGCATTTCCTCAAATGAACATTTCTATTCCTCTTGGGCATGCATTCCACAAATATTTCTTAACGTCGAGAAGCGATTTGAAACGCAGCTCATCGTAACGCACTCGCGATGACCGACTCTGAGAAACCTTTCGCCTGCTCCACATCAGGCTGCAACATGGTATGTGTCGTTTTCCTTAGCAACTCTCGCAGAGAGGGATGTAACTCGCATTAGGAGAATATTTAAGAGCTATGATAATCACGACTCACACATACACACACGCATGGAACAAGTAAAAGAAAGATTCAGACATCCCTTAATTGCAGAGCTTTACGAATGAGGACCAATTGAGTGTGCACAAGAAGAAGCATGACATGATGTTGAATCTGGGCAATAACATCAAGAATGCTGGTTTTGTCGGTAAGATCTTTGATAGAAAAACGACGTTTGACAGAACCCAACCCACGCATAGAGATATGTGCATAAATAGAACTCTTTGTCACCTGCAGCGGACCAAACACCGACACCCACGAGGTTCATCAGGAATTGCGAGGAGGTTGGCCTGTTTCAAGACCTGCAGGTGAACCCATTCGAGGAGACATTCCGTAGAGCAGTTGAGGAGGGAAATACTGGCACGCTCACAGTACCAGAGGCAAGACAAAGAAATTACTGTAGCTTTACAGAACCTACAAAATAATTCCCGAATTATTCCTCAGTGGACAGGACAGAGGTGTGACGAGGATGAATCGCTTCTTGCAGGCCGGAATCACGGATGACACGTTGCACACCCCGCACATCTTTCCTTATATACCGGGCGTGTTGTCGACGAGCCAAATCCTCAGCGAGGACAACGTGGAGTGTTCGCCGACCGTGTCTCTGGCTGAGAAGAGTGCGGACGAGGCGAGCAGCGTCATAGAGCCTGAGGTGTGCGGTACCATAAAACTGAATGCGGACGAAGCGCCGGAATTGATGAAAGATGATGTCACGACGCCTGGGAAGGACGACGTTCTTTCGCCTAACATCATCGTCGCGAACACAAACGCGCCCATTATTGCGCCAAAACTCTTGCCAACAACACCCACGCCGCATCTGTAAGGATCTTCTATCATTGTTGTAGAATTCTGTTACGTCGTCACGCTTAATTCCATACGTTTCTCTTCATTCAGCAAATCGCTTTTGCATGAAAACCAAACAAGACACAAAAGTAAGAAAAAAGAATCTCTAAATTTCTCGTGGGACAATTAACAAGATTTATTCTGTATCTTGTGTAGAGATCTGCTGTCATTATCATAGAACTGTTATGTTCTCACACTTAATTTCCCATGCTTTTTTTCATTCAGCATATCGTTTTAGCATGAAAACTGAATATGACAAAAGGAGCAAAAAGAAACATTAAAATTTTTCATGAGAGAATCAATAATATCCATTTTGTGATCTTGTATAAGGATCTTCTACTGCTATTATAGAACTATCACATCGTCATGCTTAACTCCGTATGTTTTTCTTCATTCAGCATATCGCTTTTATATGAAAATCAAACAGAACAAAAGTAGCAAACAGGAATTTCTAAATTCTCCGTGCGAGAGAACTGGATTTATTTTGTGATCTTGTAACAATCTCCTACAGCTATCATAGAAATGTCACGTCGTCACACTTAATTATATATGTTTTTCTTTATTTAGCACATTGCTTTTGCATGAAAACTGAATAGAACAAAAGAAGCAAAAAGAAACCTCTAAATTTTTCGTAGGAAAATTGATAGAATTTTGTGATTTTATGTGTAAAGATCCTATTACTATCACATAGATGCTATGTTGCCATACTTAATTCTATATTTTTCTTTGTTCTACAAATGGCTTTTGCATGAAAGACGGAAAGAATAAGGATATCTTTAAATTTCTCCTAGAACAATTGATAAGATTAATTTTATTGGCTCTGATAAACGTTTTAAAATAATGATAACAGAGACGTGATGCTTTTATTGCTGTTAGATTGCGTCAAGAGACACTTCTCAGAAGATCAAATTATTACTTCGCTTTTTCTAAGAATTCCCGCAACTAGCGCGCTGGCGTTCGCCAAGAAACCAGGAAATTCAGGATATTCTCTTGCAAAGGTCCATCAATGGCGAGGAGGTGCAGCTACTGCTGAAAACCGCGGACGGCAAACTGATGCAGCTGTCGGCAACACCAATACCCGAGATAGTACCGAGTGTACCCAACGTCGGTATGAAACAACAGCAGACCGTCGTAATCAGGACCGAGCCGGCTCTGAGATGCGCCGCGAGGTCGGAGCCGAAGAGATCCGTGATCTCCAGGTTGTCCCTGGCGAAAATGGTAATCCACTTGTGCACTGTTTAGCATCGTTAACAGACGTCCGTAGATGAGACCGTTAGGAATCACATTGCAGAAGCTGAAACAAGCTTTATGTAAAAACGCGGCTCCGCAGACTCCGAGGGCGGCGGTGGAGGCGTGCGCGAAGATCACCGACGCGACGACCGGCGTCGGCGTGAAGAGGGACAACTCGAAGAAGACGATGGACCAGCTGAAGAAGAAGGACATCCTCGAGCGCAACCGCGCCAGCTCGATGCGCGCGAGAGCCAAGAGGAAAGCGTGGATCCAGCAGCTCGAGAGGAACGTTACTAACGTGAACGAGGTGAACGCGGCTTTACAGATGGAGGTGAAGGCGTTGCGCGCCGAGGTGGCGAAGCTGAAGACCCTCTTGCTGGCTCACAAGGACTGTCCCGTGACGAAGGCGATGCAGAAAGGCAAGTCATCGATTCGCCCCGCGTTCTTGTTCCTTCAGCGTGATGTTGATGTTCCGATTTGCTCTCGCACGAGACCTGTGTGCGGCGTAAACCTCTCTGGGACGAACCACTTGGTCGTTCTCTTCCGGATCACGATCCCGCGCGAGATCGAGACTCGAGAGATACACGGCGGGAGAGAAAAGGAAATTTACTCAACTCTAAATTTAGCTTGCCGGCGCAGGCCGCGAGTTTGCTTTTATTTCTCGCATTTCATTGCAGGAAACGGCATAGTTCTTGGGCCTAAAATAATATCGGTGAATTCGGAGGTACTGACGGTGCCGATCGCGGCCAACGGCGTGCCCGTGAAGCGTACGGTCTCCTACGCGTGCCCGGAAGGCGCGAGTCTGTCGAAGAAGCCCTCCGTGTCGATCACGAAGAACCCGGTGATCTTCCCGAAGGTGGACTGCGGCGGCGCGAATCTCGCGATCCCGAACGCGACGATCATAAAGAGTCTGCCGACGTTGAAGATCGTCGGGGTCAACCAATTCCTGCCGGAGAAGGAGGAGACGAAGCAGATACTGATTGTGCAGAATCAACCGCGGAAACTGTGCGAAACCGCCGCCCGGCAGATTATACAAATCAACCCGAATTATGAGATCGAGCACGCGGCTTCTAAGAGCACGGGAACGTAACAGATCGTTCCCGCAGCATTCGTAGTTAGCTCATGAAATTCAGCGCGATCCGCGACTCCGTGGTCGCCGAGAAACGGCCAGGAGTCACGTGCCTTCGCGGGTAATGAGAGCTACACGATGCTCGTGATGTCTAACTCTAGTCTGACGTTTCCAGGATGAATTGGACGAACAACTTTGTGTCGTTGTGTCGTGCAATACTTACCTAGCGCTGTAGCGGGATGCAGGAATAGAGGAATGCAAAGTGATTTGAGGAATTGCTAAGTTTTTATACTATTTATTCTGCGCAATAAAGACTTAAATTTTTTACCGAATTTCAATAGAAACCGCGCGATTCACTTTGTTTTTCCCGATGCAAATACGATACGATTCAATCCCTTTCTCTCATTATAGAGAAACATATCCCATATATTATACAATAATGATATAATAATGATATAACAATGATATAACAATATATACATTAAAGTCGTCTCATCGATTGATACAAACGCTCATATATAATGCAGATCCAAATAACGAAGCTACTCGTATAATTGCGTATTGCAATTTAAATTCGTTCATAAAATGTTTTTTTTTTAATTTCTAACTGATCATGTTTGTTATATTAAACGATTTACATCAACGACTCGTGGATGAACGATTAGTAACAATCACTTAAGCTTCCGCGACTCTACGTTGCATCCATTTTTATTTATAAAGTCAGAAAAACGAGGAAATGCATGTCCAAAATTCCTGCAAAGTGCATCGAAGTAAAAAGATATATCCAGAAAATAACACAATCGATCGAGTATACATTCAAAGTACTCCTCTTTCCTTTTGCTCTAACAATTAATAAACAACCGTAAAATTGGCGTGACGAAATAATGAGGAAATGTAGGTCACGTTCAAAAGGAAAGTTGCATGTCACGTTAATTTTATGAATACTTATTGATTATTGAAGTAAAAGTGTTCGGAGTGATTTAGGAAAGTTGCATGTCACGTTAATGTTTTTTATGATTACTTATTGATTAGTCAAGTAAAAATAAAATTTTTTAGGTGATTTAGTGGTGTGCTTAATCGATTGCAAGTGTCACTTTCTGGATATATCTTTTTATTTTCATTTATTTTGCAAAAATTTTGGGTATGCATTTCCTCGCTTCTGACGTCATCAATCAAGAGTTACAAGACGAGGGATCAAGAACTTTATAATCTCTTCAGTGGTGATTTAAAATGACTGCGCGATTCTCCTAAGGGTGGGCTTTTTCTTAAATAAGCATATATCCATAGATTTGTTTTTCTCTTTATTGTTATTTTCTTTGAAGTATTTTGAGAAATGGAATACAAAGCATATATAATTTTTATCAGTATTTACTATGAGTTAAAACAAAGATACAATTGTCTGAGCAAAAGGAATTTAATATTTCATCACGAAACGTTTCCGGGTATACCACTTAAAGGTTTAAGTGTCATTATGTCGTCACAATGAATTCAATTCGTCAAAAGATTCAACAACGGAGACGCCTCCTCCGCCACGTGTCTCCAGTCGGTTCGGTGCGCGCGATCTGCTCAGTCCCACGATGATTCTGTGACCCTCGGGCCCTTATCAGTTCTCCGTCCAGTCGTCTAACAACTCTACACCGGACAGGAGAATGATAAGGGGCTTTGGGCACGCATTGCTCCGAACACGGGAAACAGCCATGGAAGATTGGAGTTCAGTTCCGCGTGATATCTGAAACAAAGAAGCAATAAAACAGAGCATCCGATTGTTATTTCGCTCTCGCGGGGAATATACCCTGACTAAAAAACAAAAAAAAAAAAAACAAAAAAAAGACAATTTCGTTGCGCTCCCGAAAAATACCTATCGGTAATCTCTGAAAGAGAAACGTGCAGCTGTGTATCTCTCAGGCATTCCTGTCATGCGCGCGCGGTGCAATACCGACGATCGAGTGATCTCTCGCGGCCAGAAACGCGCGGATCGGTGTCGCGAGTGACGTCACTAATAGCACAGGCGCAGATTCGCGGAGCTTGGAGAGTCGCGTGGTCGCGGAGAGCAAGGATACTCGTCTTGTTCTCTATGAATAGTCGTGGTCGCTTTCTTGCGGAGGGTCGTCGTATCCATCGCGCCGCGACGCGATTAAAATATATTTGACCCGATTGCCGGCGCACGTGTGTGCGCCCCTCGCGCGCTCTTACAAATCCGTAATCCCGCGTTGCATCGGTGAAGGAGGAGGAAAGGCAGAAAGAAGGGCGAAAGAAAGAAGGAAGAAAGGGCGAGCAGCTCCTCCACGTGAATTGTTCGGGGCAATCGGACACACGCAGATAAGCCGCGCCACAAAGAACAAGCGTCTTTGTCGAACAAACAAGATTTCCGCTCCTCCGAGTGAGTCACGTTCACAAGTTAGCACAACGGGCCGTGTGAGGAGACGTCCTGGGGATCGTGCTCGGCTGTCGGTTGCTCGGTAAACTCTGTCAACTGCTCTTTCGCGTCGATAAGAGATGCCGATAGCGGTTGACCGGCGCACAGTACGCGTCCCTGTTCTTTTTTTCTCTCTCTTTCTTTCGCTCACTCGCTCGCTCGTTCACGAGAGCACCGATGTTTCCTTCACCTTCGTGAATTCCTCCGTGCGATGAATCAATCCTGACGCGAAGTTCATGGTGCGCGCGGAGAAAACCGCGTCTCAGCGCGATGATGTCTTCTACCTTCCAAGGTGGAAGAGATATCTCTCTCGGGGAATACGCCGCGAGATGATTTATGACGCGGTAACGTGGCTTTCCTCGTGTTTGGGAAGTCCGAACGCGGATGTCGAAGTAATTTGACGGAGTGACCGGAAAAGACGAATGTCGCGTTTCTTGCGGGACACTTTGGCCTTCTCTTCAGGGTATATTAGGGAACATACGATTCAAGATGGCCCAAGGATCAAGTTGGCTATGTGGTTGGTTCATGTATTTATTGTGAGAGCAACGATGGAGCAAGAAAATCGCGAAAGGTTCTTCTTAGAACATGGGAGAAATATCTGAAAGGAACATTTTGCGAATCCCTTTCCCACTATCACTCTTAGAATAAATACATGAATCAAACGTGTGGCCAACATAATCCTTGGGCCGCTTGCTCTGCGTTTCAGTAAAATGTTCTCAGGTCTATACGTGTAGTGAAGTCTCGTTTGAATTACAAATTTATTAACCAAGTACTTGATTAAGGCTCTTGATCCTTCGTTCTTGATTAATGGTGTCAGGGACAAAATTGTTGTCACTTTCAGGTAAAAAGATATCTATGAAGGAACGCTTTAAATCGCTCGAGTATACTTGTAAAGTATTTCGAAATTATTTTTTCCCTTTGATAGCCGGTAAATAGATAAGATTAACGTGACACGCAACTTTTCTCATAGTTTTGTCTCAAATTGTCTGATAATTTTCTATCAAAGGAAGAGGATAGCTATTACATTTTACAAACGATCCAAAGTGTTCTTTCATACAAGTATCTTCTCACGGAGGAAAAAGAAGATTGATTAATTCACAGACAGCCAACCGCATTTCAGCTAAAGTAGCCAGAATGTTTGATTATGACAACTGAGTTCAGTTAGTACTAAAGTCTAACCAAGATCAGTTATTATAATCAAATATTCTGGCTGCTTCAGCTGAAATATGGTTGACTGTTCGTGAATTAACAAATCTTTTTTCCGTGTTTATTTGAAAATGACACGCAAAAATCTTTAGCGTATCATCTCTCGCCTCTGACGTTATAAACCGACATAGCCGCGGCGAATACTCAGGGGGATCCCTGAATGAAAGTTTTTACTGAGTTGAATACTACTATTGATCAATGAAGAAATTATTGTTGCCTGCAAACGATTGCTGTTAACTCAACGATATCTATACATCAGAAAATATAATTTTCCGTATCATTACTGAAGATTTATAAACCATCAAACCGATTGATATTCACGTTCACTTTGAAAATTTGACCCGATATGAGAAGTCAATAACCATTCAACAAAACAAATGTGTCAACTCGTTAGAGCGATACTCACGGAATTCCATTGATATTTTTTGTTCTCTTTTGTATCCGAAAATTCCGCGTTTCAACTCGAATCGTCCGGTCCTCCAGAATTTTTATCAGGCCGGGCCAATAACGATTGATCACGGAGCGGTTCAGAGCGTGCTCGCGAGGACAAGTGGTGGCAGCAGTTTGCGTTCGATCACACTCATAGAATTCTTGGCGTCGATTCGTCTTGCCGGCCCGCTCGATCGCCACGCGTACGGAAATAGCACTACAAGAGTGAGAGAGAGGAGGGGGAGGGGGGAGAAAGAGAAAGAGCAGGTGCCCGATCTTTAGGGAGAATTCACACCTTGGCAGAAAAGCGAAAAAACAAAAGCCAATTGGGACTCGCGCTGGTGGTCAGGTGATAGTCGACAGTTTCTGCTTTTCTACCAGCGCGAGTTCCGATTGGCTTCTGCCTTTCTCTGCCAAGGTGTGAATTCTCCCTTACGCCGCGTGATCATTATATCTAACACACGCGATCTTTGGCGCTTCTCTCGTTCTCTGCGCGGACGTTGCGGAGCTCTGATAAATTGCAGAAATTTAGAATCCTGAAATGACAATTCGGCTTCTGCTGCACGGTTGAAATGCTGGTTGCGAGCACTAATGATTAGGGAGAAAATTAGCGGAGACCCAAGTGAGTTGGGATTATCTAATCGACGTGCGCGCGGAACGCGTTAGTTCGCTAGAACGCTAAATTCGCGTTTTCGAGTCCTGACGATTAACTTTCGAGCACACGAGGACCATCGTTTCGCGTGAGGTTGCAGTCTCACATAACGTAACTTCTCAAGTAGAAACAGCGATCTCTTTCTAGCTAGTAAAGGCTTGTCTACGGTACACGGAGTAAACTTTGCGTAAGTTGGAGTAAGAAACAAAAATAATTTATTTCGCTTACGCTTATACTTTAGCCTTCTCACGCTGCAAGTATTTCCCTTGAGTAAAACTTTTTCTATATAAAACTTTTTCCTGTATAAAATTCTGTCAAATACTTTTCATCTCATTCGATTCCACATTGTAAAATATTATCTTTTATTATTCAATATAAACGCATAATGCGAAACTCTTGTTTCAGAGATAGAACCTTTTCACGCACGTAAATTAATTCATTATTCAGATGACTGTAGCTTTATTTTTATTTACCACTCTTTTTTGCCTAGTCTCTAACCAGTATTTACCTGGCTAGTTTCTCTGACTAGTTTTTGCTGGAGATCTTTTTACTTGAGTTCCGTTATCATATAATAAGAGGTATCTATCTTCTCCTCTTGCAGAATTTTAAAAATTTAGAATCTTAAGAAAGATAATTCAGTTTCTGTCTTCTGGTTGAAATGTTAGTTACCGATATTGATAATTGCGGAGAAAATTAATGGAGATCCGAATGAGTTAAATTTATCCAATCAATGGAGCGTTAATTCGTCAAGATCGTGCTTAAGCCCTAACGATTAGTTTTCAAACACGCGAAGACCATTATTTCACGTGTCGTTGCAGTTTTACGAAATGGCTTTCAATATATATATATATACATATATATATATATATATATATATATATATATATATATATATATATATAGAGAGAGAGAGAGAGAGAGAGAGAGAGACGAAGAGATACCTGTTCTCTTGCCTCGCGTTATTCATATGAAATGCGTGCGTCAGAGTTTGTACGTGAAATATTAACCGTCTAATTCACCGACTAACGAATTAACTGTACATAGCTAAGCACACACAGACGAGTTTTATAAATTTGCGCTTACATAATGACGGAAACAAATGTCCGCGCTCTTTCGACGAAAATCGTAAATAATCAATCTCACAATTCGCACGGGCGCGGCGAACGGCTTCTCTCTCGTCATTTTGTCTCGATAACATTTTGTTGCGTCGCGTCCGTTTCCAGAACGCGGATCGTCGATTGATCACGAATAATCCTCGCTCCGCGACGCGATAACCGATCATCCCGTCGCTTCGCATCAGGATTGCTTCGATATCCCACGCGTTATTCGTTAATACACGGAAACGTGAGGAATGGGATGTGGGGGGCAGGAGGGCGAGATTTGCCCCGAAATTCGCGTCTTAAATTCTTGTTAGCGAAGCGGAGAGCCCGGGCTCTCTCTCTCTCCCTCTCTCCAGCCACGGCCGCGGATTCCATTTACTGATTGGATATGGCATCAGTTATTCATCGCCGCCAGTCGAAGGAGAGAACAGGAGAGGGGGGAGAGAGATAGCACGTGCGGCCGTTATAAATACGGCGGATTTCCCGTCGGTATGCTGCAACATTAGGAAATTCTCGACGGGCCTTCTCTCCCCCCCCCCCC
>NW_022639658.1:143323-151604 GCF_010583005.1 Odontomachus brunneus | reverse complement strand
AAGCTCTCGCTCTCTTTCCTCTCCCGAGCCTCCTTTACTTCCTCCTGCCCTTCCATTACATCGCTCGCGCACGTCCGTGTTTGATCGTCGCACTATCAATAAAAAAACAGACCCTCTACTCGCTCGCAACAACCATCCATCCGCTCGCTCACACACACACACACACACACACGTGATGTTTCGGGGTGGCTTGCGTTCTAACTCGCTGTTCGTGGCGAATATAAAGTTGCGTAATAACTAATACATCGATTTCGCACGCCGAAATCCCCCAGCAGTTCGCCCTCTCGCGTTTGCTTCTTATGAAATTCCACTGTGATAAATTCACAGTAATTTACGAGCGGTAATTAACGAGAGCGGCGGTTCACACTTCATTTCGTCCCGCGCAATAAGAATATGATTGAATCGATCCCGCGCGATTTTCGCGATCGTCTCTGCTTCTGCCCCGGGGAAAAAGTTGGCAGAGACCAAGCGTCAATTCTCACTGTCAGCAATCGTTGAGTGGAGCAAGTGACGCGCGATAGAGTCGCGGATCTTTGAAAGATCCGCAGAGATCGTTGTCGAAAGATCAAACTCGCCGGCGGAAGCAAAGGGACGAAAGAACAGAGGCGTGCTCACGATCCGCGACGGACAGGTATCGGTGCAATTGAACACCTTGATGAGTAAAGTGAGCCGGGGGAACAGTCGAGCGCGTGATTCTACGCTCCTGAGAGGGGTAATACGCGGTCTGTTAGCCTTGAGACACGCGTCTGCTTCCTTTTATTTTTACATCCGACCAGAGACACAATGTTGGCGACGGCTTTATCGCGGTTTCCACGCCGCGACCGCGGGCCCAGTCGGCTCGGGAAATTCACTGAGCGAGTGTTTCCGACCGATTCATCGTAATGCGATCTTGCGACAGGACTGCTTCTTCTCTCGTTGTGTCCCTCTTTCTCTTCCTTTTAACGGCAAACGTAGTTGTGGGTCGAGATGACATCACGACGTGCCAACGTGTGTTTCCCGATACCATTCACGACGATAAGTATGGCTAATTCAAGGAAACACAAAAGGATATAGTCTTCTGACTCGGCGAGGTCAGCCGAGCGGCTGAACTGAAGTTAATTTATTATTTTCGGAGAAGATCCTCTCGGTTTACCGTCCCTTTTTGTAGACAGTTGCATTCCGATACAGGTCAAGTATCGATAAGTATCGAAGGGGCAGACAAATGTATGCAAAGGCAGCAACTGTATTAATCGATTTGCGAAGATTGCGCGTCTTACAAGTGCTTCATATGATACTCATTTACTACAGAGTGAAGAAATGCGGAAGAAATGATCAAAATTCGCTTGAAACAATGTCGTCGCGCGAAATATAATTTAAAAGTCCGAGTGTAACTTTGAGAGAATTTGTTGCTCTGCATCTCAATGCAACAAGACACTTGCATGATCGTGTGCTGCTGATCTAATGATTGATTTGATACTGTATATTTGCGTGCCTCACGAATGTAATCAAGAAGATTGTGAAGTTTGCATCAACGTGCGATTTTTTCCTACCTGCCACGTAACAGACATGAAAGTCTGTCCGTGAAGGAAAGAATAAGCGAAACGCTCTTCTACGAAGGTCGTCACTGATGTCGGGATACGAACGGTCATTTGCTACAAACGGGTCGACTTTAACGTCGCGAATCCGTGCGTATCGCCGTCCACATGGCGAACACATAACCGCTGCCGACGACGACGACGAGAGAAACAACGACCGACAAGCGGGCCACACCGATCGATCTGTTGGCCGCCGAAAATACTACACGCGGCGTGTGCACACACACACACACACACACACGCACACGCACACACTCACTCACCAATCACACGTATACGCGCACGATTGGCACACACGTTTCGCTTCTGTCGGCGTGAAACAAAACGTGGAAATTGCACGCACAAAAGGTCCAGCAGCAGCAGCGTTTGAGCGAGAGAGAAAGAGGGAGGGAGAGAGAGATTGAGTAGGGAGGAGGAGATGGAGGTGGGTTCGCGGAAATTGTCGCCGTGCGACGATTCCGGGGCCGCGTCGACGAGCAGAGCGGCTCTCTCGTCGATTCACCATTATAACGCGCGAACGATCTCGGCGGCGTGCGTGCGATGACCCGCGCGTGCGGCACGTTGTTATCGTTATTTGGACCCGTCCGCGGCATCGTTGCAAATAATAAAACGCTTTACGGACTGGCTTTACAATCCGGCGCAAATTTGCGAACCTTTTCACCGGCTCTCCTTCTCCGTGCGTGTTTCTCTTTCTTTTTCCTCTCTCCCTCTTTCTCTCGTTCCGGCCGCAACGCGTGGAGGGAGGCAGTAAAGTTATTAGGTCGAGAGCCCGAAACGTTTCACCTTTATGTCGGGGAATGTGGGTCTGGCTTTGCGCGAGCGAATTTCTGAAGGCAACAAACGCGGATTCTCGTTCGTCGGCCGCTTTATCGCGCGTGAACATTCTCCGAGTGCGCGAATTTCGAAAAAGATAAAAAAAATGAGATAACAAGAGATCCGCGAGTAACGTATACGCATGACCGCCGAGAATTCATCCGTCGGGCGGCGTATCCAGTTCCGAGTGCTGTGAAGAATCTCTCTTACGTGGAAAGCGCGTTACATAGCGCACGTCGAGCTTATCGAAGTCGTCGTCGTCGCCGTTGCGATAACAGACATACACTCGCGATAAATTCACCCGGGTAGAGCTGACGGGGAGAGAAAAAGATGCCGAGAAACGCGATACACTGTCGTCTACCGGAATATCGATACCCGCACACGAGTCTGTCTCTCTCTCTCTCGCCGTCGTATCATACACGCGCGGCACACTGCACGGCTCTGTGCTCGTTAGACTCCTCTGCCTATGAGCCAATCATAAGCTCAAGGTTGCCCGCAAATAGTTACAACAGTCATTTTTCAATATCAGTCCCGGTCGGTCTCCCCCTACGACCGCGCGCGTCGAGTTACTCAGATATCCGGAGGATACGCGCGATAAATGGATGATCGCCGATAAGATTCCGAGATAATTGTCGCAGAGCGTCGAGAGGAGCCACCGACCGACCGGCTCTGCTCGTACGACGAATCACGGCGGATTCCACGTACTCAAGTCGAAGATACACCCGCGCATTCGCTCTCACCGACTTCGCTCGTCCGTCACGCATCATCGCACAATCGGTCGACGGAGATTACTCACTGACGAAGATCCGCGCTTCTTCGTTCGCGTATCGCGAGACGCTTCACGTGACACCAGAGCGAGGCGCGTCGCAGAGCGATCACCTCGGCCTCCTCTCCTGGCTCGCGCCGAAGATGCGTCGCGGTGTTCGCACAGACTCCGCCGTGTGGCTGCTGATGTAACACGCGCGCGCACGTTTCGTGATTGCGTCGCGTCCCAAGCTTCTTCGCGCGCAATCAATCGTACGAACGAATAGGTACCGTATTCCTATCACAACCGTTACGCTGCACGGCTCGCGCACGACTGAGCGACCGTCTCGTCGAGCCTCGGTCGTCTCCGGCCGCGCATGGCAAGTGGCGTCGCGACTACCGCGCTCTCCGTCTAACGCGCGCTCGCTCGCTCACTGTTCTCTCTTTCTAACGCTCGTTCTCTTCTCTCGTCCCGCTCGTACTGGCCGAGCTTGCGGCCCTCTCGCTCGCGCTAACGGCGATATGCGCACGAGGGGATGAATAGGCCTCCGGCTCGCGATGGAGAGGCTGCTTCGACGGAAGCAAACGGTACAAGGGGGCGAGCAACCGCGCCAAGAATGTCCAGAACCCCAGTAAATGCGAAGAAAGGAGGTTCCGGGATTTTCAGGTCTAAACCAGGCGGCGGGCTTACAGCACGAGGGGAAAGATGAGGTATGCGTCGTTCGGTAAGCGGATGCCGCAACCTCGAGACGAGGCAAGAATTCAAGGCGGAAGAGAGAGAGAGAGAGGGGGGGGGAAGGAGGGAGATGGTCGTTTAATTCGTAAACGAGCGAGTGAATAAGCGTATGTTAGGTAGCGTTTCGCACGAGCGATTTTATAATAGGAACGGGATTTATAATAACGGGTATTGCGTCTCCTTCTCGCCACTCCTTACGTCAACCCTTAATCTTACACTACTAACGTCTTATTTTAATGTTGGTTACTAATATCTGTCTTTCTGACGGTTATTCCTCAATTATCTGCTCTGAAAACTTCTCTGCTGAGCAATAGAGAGTTAATAAGGAATAGTAAATAAAACTGTATTTAACAAAAAAATATAAAATACGTTATTATGGAAATTCGCGTAAACGGTCGCAATAATAATTTTAACGGAATGAAGGGAATAGTTTCTAAACATATATCCGAAAAAAAGACGGGTATTAGTAGTCCAGGCTCGGGAATAGGTGCGTCGCGTTTTGCTGCATTTATTATTTTTTTTATTACATCTACCGACTTGTTAGTAACTTCCTAATAACTTTGTTAATAACTTGTTTGTAACATTTTATTTTTCACGTAAATTTTTCTTAATCTCCCTTTGCATAGTATGAAAAAGTAGAACTTATTTATCCCTGTACGAACATGTGAGTTACGGCATGAACATGTGTGTTATACGAACATATGACACACGCACGACCCCATGAATGCCCTATCATCCTCTAGATCGAGATCGAGGGTTACACGATTTTCGGCCTTAGACATGCTCGGCATTTCGGCCTTATAACGCTTGAGATGGAAAATCGCATAAGTAACTCTAGTTATGGTAGGATTATAATGGTTTCTTAATTATAATGATTTCAACCTTATTCGTGTACGCATATAGCTCAAAATTGTGTAACTCTCAGTCTAGAAAATGATGGGGTATCCATGGCGCCGTGCGTACGTTGGAATTTTAATTTTCTAAATTTTATTCATTTGTACAAATTTTATTTTTTAATATTACGTTACTAATGACGTTTTGTCAATAAATTTATATTTGCCCGATGAAAATAAGATAAACTTCAAAAAAGAAGTAACAAGAAATAAAGAAGCGTGTTTAAAAGTGTGAATGCAATTGTGATCAATTATTTATTTTCATAATTGTATCAATTATATATTCCGTTACAAGTTATCTCAACATAATTAATACTAATGGTCAAATGAGTCGAATATATTTGGATTTAATCGTGAATTTGTCCGTCATCGATTTAAACGCGAGACATAACATTGCGAACAAGTAGGCCTCAGATTGTTGATGTTTAAGCCAACCATCATCATCATGTTGGCAACACTGGATGGAACTATCGTTGAATCTACCTTTAATCTACGTTTAACCCGTCAGTAGGCGTGTGAATTTCACTAACGTTAAGAAGCGTGTCCCGGTTATTTTGGCCGCGGAGAATATAATTCCATTAGCGTGACTAAATTTCCTGTCATCTGAGGAGCGAGAACTTGGTCATAGGAACAGAAAGATTTCTGTAGGAAGATTCTATTCAGCCAATTGTCTTTCATTCATCTTAACCGAATTTCAATGCAGCTAAATGTTCAGATAAATGTTTTCGCTAATAATAACAGAAATATTATTTCTCGTTAGCGAATTTTTCGTCTGGTTATTCGCACTCAGTTGTATGAAATGAAACTCACTCTTTCTCTCTCTCTCTCTCTTTCTCAACCGAAATTCTGATTCACTCATACTTGACCACGAAACTTTGATTAATCCAATCACAGTTTTTCTTCCGCGCAGTAATAAATAATAAAATAAGAACGTAACGAGGAAGAGTGTTTTGCGGGCGTCGCGTTATCAATGAACAGTAGTTGGTCGTTACTAAGGAGAAACCGCGAAGAGGACGGACGCGTAGGCGCGCGCGCAGAAGAAGACGGGCGAGAAATTAATATCCCGCGCGAAATAGAATCTTGCTGAAGGGGCCGCGTCGACTTCACGTCGAGTTGGAAATTCCGCTATCTGATTCTCTCCGGGGGCCGACTACCGACGCTCAAATTGGCGGCTAAATTAGAAATCGCCCCGGCGGCGGCGCCCCTGCGAAACGGGAGACCGAGCGCTAATGCGGTCAACTAAAGTAAAAAGCTAACTGAAGGAGTGGTAAGTAGACACTAACACTTCCGGCCGAGCGACTCGATATCGGGGGATGGGTTTTTTCGCTCACTCACACATCTCTCTTCTCCTTCCTTCCCCTCTCTCTCTCTTTCTCTCTCTCTCACCCACCCTTCTTCTTTCTCTCTCGTTCGCCTCTCGGCTTTAGCCCCGAATTAATTCTTCGGGGGTGGCCGGCCTTCCTCCATTACCGCCGTGGAACGAGCGGCAGTAAAGTGTTCCGCCTTAAAAAGAATACGTGTACCTTCATCATGACGCCTGTAGTTACGCTCCTCTCCCTTTTCCCTCTGTCTCTCTGCTCGTTCTCCTCTTGCTCCTCTCGCTCCAGCTGCTGCTCGCTCTTTCGTTCCTGCTCTTGATTCGGAGCAGTGAGCTCCTCGAGCGTTTTAAGGAAAGTCCAGGATTTCCCTCGAGCTCGGCATTGCCGTCCTGCATCAAAAAATTGCACCGGCCATTGTATTACCGTTCTAGAGCGCCGGGCGAATCGACTGTTCCTCCGTGGCGTGGAAGACATCGCAAATCCGAAAATACAATGCGCTCGGTACTCGCGTTGAATTTGCCGAAACGGATAATCTGACGCAAGGTGACGAAATCAACTTGACAAGCATTACCGCGTCATTCGATTAATTCCATCAGAATTGGTAGTAATAATTACTATTAACACATTACCGTTCGACAATTCGTCGATAAAGAAGGAATTAATATATAAACAGTCAGTAATGATAATTATTATATTGATAGTATTAATAATAATTATAATTAATAGTATTAATAGTAATTAATTATGGTCGAAGAGCAGTGAATAAAGATTTAACTTTAATCGGTTTCAGTTTTAGCCTTTCGGGTTAGTTGGAGATATTAAAGTTATGTGCCCTAATTGGCATCAAATTACTTCGTTATTATATGTCAGGCGAGGAAGATAACAAACTGAATCTGCCTCGTTTCTCTTCGAACGATTCGCGGAATTTTTCTTTCCCGTTGGACTACAAAAATTATGAACTATAAATTATGAATTATAAATTATATGAACTTGACGACAGAGGCCAATTATTTTAACGTTCATTTTAACGATACTTTAAAATAAAGATATTAGTAACTTTAATGAGACACTTAAAAGCTTAAAATATAAATAATTTGTCTGTCTTGTTTCTTTTACACGAAAGACATGTGACAATCAATCCTGAGTATAGGATCACATTTAATATACTATAATTACGATTTAATGACTTTTTTGTTTATAAATATGTGTAAAAGAATATTTTTTCTCTTACCTAAAAGTTGCACCTATATGAAAATGTACAATATTAAAAAATATTGCATTAGTATATAATTAGACCCGATCTCCCTTACTCAAGAGATAATAATTTATTTGTGAGATCAATCTAACGCACTTCTCCAATGATAACGGCTCGGTGTGCAGTCCTCATTCACTCAGCTCTTCGATTACACTTGACTCCCGCGCGCGCGCGCGCAAATTCGGGTTTATTAAACAAACAAGGGCGCGTCGCGCTGGCGCTAATTACGCTTCCGCGCTAACCGTGCCGCGGCAAGTTGGACGAACAATTCAGCGCGGAGCGAAGTTTCGTCATTCGATATATATCGCGCTGGTTCCGCCGTCGACTACGGCCGGGGAAGGACACGTCACTGACGAAGGATATAAACTGCCTTGGGCGCGCAGGTGCGAGTACAAAGGATTTTCAAGCGAATTCTTCGCGGCCTCGCTGGCAAACCAGAGTGCTCGGTCCATATAAGTGGCAAGAACTAATTATACCTCGTGCTTTGGTGACCTTAGTCTCTCCGGACAGCTGTTTCTATCCGTGCGTCTATGAGCGAGTAAAATGCGCGCAGGGCGTTTGTTCAATCCGGAGGATCGATACGTATCAACGCTTTAGAGAGATATAAAGTATTTAAAAGAATAACTTTTTCTCTGGCATAAGTAAGAAAAGGACATGTAAAGGTAGTCGTGATCTCGTCTCTTATTCGTCACGCTTATTTCTTAATTAGTATCAAGACAGAAATTATTACGTGGTCGATGATTGATTGATCGAAAATTTATCTTGATCTATAACTTCCCTTGCTGTTATCGCTGTCAGCGTGTAAAGCTTTCTCCGACGTAAAGAGAAAAGAATAAGGAGAAAGGTAATGCTAAAGTAACTCTGTCGTCGTGTCGAGTCTTCAATTTATTACTTCGTATTATCCGATGTCGTATTGAATATTCGATGCACGAGTGATCTTGCTGGAC
>NW_022639658.1:142440-143313 GCF_010583005.1 Odontomachus brunneus | reverse complement strand
GTTGTTGTTACGCGTGGTTTTCCTCCCCGCAGCGGCGGCGGCGGCGGCGGCCGTCGTCGTCGTCGTCGTCTTTCCCGATGACGTTCGCCACCCGATGTGGACGTGTACTACGGGAGATACTGGATGTAGACCGCAAAAGAGTGCCGTGCGCGCAAAAAGCGAACCGCGACCGCCGCCTCCCTTAAATCGACCAACGACGGAAATCCGCGCGAATTTTAAGTCTTACATCGCGGCGCGGAAAGGAATATAGGAACATGAGAGGAGTGAATGTACAGAAACTCGAGATACTACGGTGCACAAACGCGTGTACAACCGCGATACACATCGGTATGATAGTCTTCTAGAATTACCAATTAAATCCTGAAGGTTTTTCCGTTGTAAAAAGAAAACCGTAAGCGAGTGTGCTTGAATCAAACGTGTTTCTCGGAGTCGCTACAACCGTATATTGCTACCTCTTTAGAAGATGCCGAAAACGTAAACGCTTTCTCTCTCAAACTCAAAAGAATTGGAGTTTATTATAAACTCAGGAGGTTGGTAACCCCTTGGAGTTTACAAAATAACAAACATTTCTTTGAAAAATTGTTTTCTAATCCAAGACGAATAATATGAAGCTTCTATTTGTTTATAGATATCAAAGAAAATAAGCGAGCGAGAGAGAGAGAGAGAGAGAGAGAGAGAGAGAGAGAGAGAGAGAGAGAGAGAGAGTACGCGGCAGCGGATGTTGAGCGGGCAAAGAGATCGATACGAACCGTGGATGCTCGCGAGTTCTATAATCGTGGAAGAGGAAAAAGAGAGACAGAAAGAAGGACAAGGGGGGAGAGAAAGAAAGAGGAGATGAGGGAGAGAGGGAGAGGGAGAGGGAGAGAGAGAGAG
>NW_022639658.1:127569-141783 GCF_010583005.1 Odontomachus brunneus | reverse complement strand
GAGAGAGAGAGAGAGAGAGAGAGAGAGAGAGAGAGAGAGAGAGAGAGAGAGAGAGAGGGGGGTGAGTGATGGTAGTCTCGCGCACGGCAAGCCGAGATAAAAGCGTTTACAGGGAAGCAACGCAACGGGGGATAGTTCACCGACTGGGGCGTGGTGGGCACCATCGCGGTATACACGAGGGTCAAGGTTAACACGAGAGAGAGCCCCATATGCCAACGCGGTGGCTGACGTGGCTAGGTGCGTATCCAACCCTCTTTTTTATTTATTTCCGACGAAAGGAGCAACGTGGCGACCCTCGGATCTCGTGTCGTAAAACCTGGTCTTCGTTCATATTTCCCTTAATCTGTTCGCGAATCGAGATCTTTTTTCGCGAAACTTGTAGCTCCTCGCGATGCTCGCCCGTTCTGATTGCGAATCGGGATCCTCGTCCCTCTTCGAAACGCGGTACTGCGAAAAGAATATTTGTTCGTATATGAACCTGTGCATTTATAAGCGTGGATAATTTTTCAAATCAGATACTCGACGAGCGGATATTAACGTATTACATATTTATTTAATGCATATTTATTTAATACATTGTAGCGTTCACGAGTGAATAACTCGTGTGTTGATTTTACGAGAACGCGCCGCGGTGAATGAGTTATCGGATTGGCGCTGCGCGATTGCAGCTATAAATGTAATAATCGTAATGAAAGATCACACGTAGTACTTATAATACAAATCAGAGAACGCAAAGCGTGTTCGTAGTGCGAGCTACATAGACAGCGGGGATGATTCACCCCCGATAGGGGATTTACGATTGTTACGAGGGTCAAGGTTAAAGAGGTAGTTCCACATGCGGTGCGTTAGCTCAAGTTGCACGTGTGCGCTTCTCTCTCTCTCTCTCTCTCTCTCTCTCTCTCTCTCTCTCTTTCTCTCTCGCTGCTACAATAAAAAGAGGATTTCTAGGAGAAAACCGCAAATTGTCGGATTTACAGAATTATTTACAAACGATTATGATATCTCGTATCTCTCGTATCAAGCACTAAGAGAAAAAAATAATTGATCTAACAAAAAATTATAGTTATTTTTGGCCCTACCCAATCAATAGTAATAATAAATTTAATTATTCTATAGAACTCTGTGGAAAATATAGGCTACAAGAAACCCTGCACATCTCACACTCTGCCCCCCTCCCTCCATGATTTTACTTTAACACTTTGTTATTTAAATTTAGATATTTTATATACAAGAAACTCGGGAGAAATTACTCCTTCTACCGATTCAATCAGAAACATTTTTGCTAATTTACTTCAAGAGAGCACGATTCCATTGTAATGACTCTTTTGAAGGTTCAGTTCCCGACGACTTTGTTCTTAATTAGATAGATTGTGTATTTCAACTGACGATTTTTCATGGAATGCTATCGTGAGATAATTAGTTAAAGCAGGAAAAGTGCAGAAAGATCCTTACATTTTTTGCGTTTTTTTTTATTAGAGATGATTTCTGTCTGCTTATTGTACGTGAAATAATAAAGCATATATGGCGCGTTTCTCGATGACTGTTTCTGATGATTGAAGCGCCACGGTAATTTGATACTTCATATTTTTCGATGTATTGTTTTCTCAATATTTGGCGAGGCTACTTTTATAATCTATCCGGGATCCTGGAACTTATTGCGGGTGCAAATAAACTCGCGTTACTGAGAAATGAGGTGCTTACTTCACTACTTCGCACCGGGACTCGCTTCTCGATTTAAATTTCGGCAATGAGTTCGAATATCAGGGAGGTGAATAATGACTCTTATTTGGTGCACAGAATTTATGAGATAAAATGGAGAGTATATAAAATCCTTTCATTGGTGTTTCGAGGAGGCATTCTTGCGTCCACTTTATGCTTGCACACGGAGAGAGCCACTGTCTATGCTCTTTGTAAGAATTCCTAGAGCTGCACTTAGGGGACTTTGTTTACTCTCTCGTTTGACAGTCTCCTCGTCGCGTTAATGGGTATTTATGGAAACCCGGCGTTATACGAGTGCGTTATCTCGACTCGATATCTATGAGAATGTATATATCCGCGCGGAGTTGTTTCCACGCTTCATCCTTCTCTCTTTCTCTCTCTCCCTCGCACTTGCGTGTTGAGTACTGTCAATAATATTAAAAGATATTTCTCTCTCTCTCGACACGTGATTTCGATTTAAAATTCCAAAGCTTTATACGAATAATCGAACACGTTTTAAAACTCAGAAGCGCATGCGATGCTTGTCGCCCCGTGATTGATATTGATTAGCAATAAATTAAAATCGCGAGTGAAGCCATACGCGGCGAAAACTTGTTAAAATATAAATCGAAACGACGCGTGGCGAATTAGATTAGACCGAAACTCTCGACTCGTCATTTGTCACGCGAACCAGATACTGACAGGGTGAGTCACCATACGTCCCGCACGGATACCAACCGTTACGAAGCGTCGAATGATTCAACGAGTAGTGATTTCACATATTCGAAAGAGAAATTATTTTAAGACAGCCGGGATAAATCGTCGCGCTTATCGTCTTGTACTTTGCGCTGAACGACAGTCTGCGGGAATTCGTCCTCGAGCGCCCAGACAAGGACGATACAAAATTTCCGATCGCGCTGCGACACTGAATCATCCGCAAGGGCCGTCCCCAATGGGAATCGAATTTTGCGGTAAATAAGGCGCAGATTTGGTCCCGCGATACCTGCGCGCGCGGATGGTGACGTCGCTACGCACTGATTGCTGCAAGAAACGGCGGAGAATAATAGCGATTTCCCAGGTCGACGTGGAATTCCTTAATGAGTCTCTCCTGGGCCGAAGGACGAGACCGAATGTGAGGACAAGGACTTCGCCGAAATGGGAAATAAGGAAGGAAGGAAAGAATCCAAGTAGAAAGAACGATATTTTTCTCGTCAGTAACTGCCCAGGAATTCTGATTGCTAGCTAGTTGTTGGCCATTTTAGGCAACTCTTGCTTCGTCAATAACTGGACGGTAAAATTAGTCAGTTGCTGGTTAGTTTTTAATTAGTTTTCGACCCTCAAAAAAATTTTGCAGCCATAACTAAATTTTCTAGATATAAGAAATTAGCTAAGATGGACAAATACTAGCAAATACTGCGGCATCTCATGTGTTTTGTATCTAATCAATATCAGATAACAGAAATAGAATTTCTATCTGAATTATTTGTGAAATTTAGCAAAAAATCTCTTTTTTTTTCTTTCCCTCTCTGTAGCGCCCATCCAAATTAAAACCAGTCATGCTTCTTATAAAAACTGACTCTGGTAGACAAAGGAAAAGACTAGCGACGAAAGACAAACGAATGTACCACAGACAGTTAATCTAACAGATGCAAAAAATAGCGATAAATTTTAACTGTAAAACTCAAAATTCTATTTGGACTTGCAAAATATTTTTTTGTGTAAACTAGTTTCTAATAAAACTTCATTTTGTATGAAATTCTGTTAAACATTTTCTCTTGCTTTGTCTGTAAAATGATATATTTTATCATTCGATATAAAAAAATGTGAAACTAGCGTTTTAAAAAAATAGAGTCTTTTTATGTGCAATTTCATTTGTGATAGTTTATTTTTAGTCACTATTTTTTCTTGTTTAGTTTCTATCAAGAAACATCGACCAATATTTCTAGAATTTTTTTACTTTAGACAGAAGAATTATCTATCATTTTCTTGTCATTTTTATTGTCTAGTTTTTAGCTGGTAATCGGTTAAGAAACATTGACCAGTATTCTCCAGGTCAGTTTGTGAATAGAGTTTGTCTAATGAATTCCTAACCAGGCCAAAACCTGGCCAGTTTCTAGCCAGGCTGGCAAAACTGATCATTAACCAAAAACTGACTAGTTTTTTCTGCGAACTTGGGCAGGAAAGAGAGAAGAACAGATAGATGGTAAACACTCGTCCAGCGCGTCGCGCAAAATCGAGGTATCCTTCTCACTTCGATCGATGCGATTAATCTACGTTAACGGGATGACGTTCGGAGTCAGCGCGCGTGATAATCCGCCAATTTGGCGGATCATGCCTCGAGCGCGTTAGTTAATTAAAATTGACGCGCACAGAGGTATTGTCGGGCGAAATTCGTCAAAGGAATTCCCCACCGCCGCGCGATGTGCATTATATGTATATATGTATATATATATATATATATATATATATATATATGTGTATATATATACACATATATATATATATATATGTGTGTCTATATGTATATATATTGGACGTATCATCGGTTTTATCGGCGAAATTCGCCAAAGTAAATTATTATCGAGTGCTCGTCCGCTATTTGCCGCGACCGGGACCCACGCTCTTATCACGATCTAGCTCACGTACGTACTTATCGAGATGAACGAGGCGTTACTTATCACGCGGCTGAAAGTGGCCGTTAGATAAGCCTTGCGCAATGTATACTGCGAATCGGAGTATCGGCCCGTTTCCGTTTATAAGATCATACACACGCTCTCGCGATCGCCAGTTACCGAATCGTTATTTCTCTCTTGTATTTCACGACTCATTCGCACCGTACATATCCGCCGGCTCTCGTGTTATCTTCTTTAATATGTGTGTGTGAGAATATCGTTACTTTGTGTCGCGCTATACTACGCATCGCTGCATGCGTGTACACACAGTTGATCATGTCACTAACGCACGGAAAAAACATTTCAGTTTGTGTAATTGAATGGGGATCGGATGAGAGAGAGAGAGAGAGAGAGAAGCTCACTGATGAGAAATAATATCTCTGTTTACCGTGAGCCAAAGCATTCGTCTGAACATTCGGTTGCGTTAAAGCTCGCCTAAGATAACTGAGAGCAATTGGCCGAGTAGAAATATCCCGCAGGAATCTCTCTGTTACTAAAAGCGAGTTTTTCATCTGGTGCGCAGGTAACAGAAAATTCAGCTGCACTAACGGAGCTGCTTTTTCTGTGTATATGAATACTTCATATGGCATTTATGTTTATTGCATAGAATAACGAAATACACTCAAAAAAAAGATATAATCTCATTCTCAGCGGATTATCCTCTTACATGTAGCCTCAAGAGGATTCCTCGGAAACCAGAAGGAAAACATTCTAAGCGCAATATCCTTGAAGTTGGAGGAATTTCGTCTTTCTGCCGCACAAGTGTTTTTCTTAATCAAAATTTTTTCTAGTAAGAGGGCATTCTTTCTCGAATAAGATAAAAATATCAATGCTCGGACATGTTTGAATACAATAAACTTTCGACATGAAATATATATAGAAATATTGAGTATATATTTTATATTTTGAAAGGTTAAGTATTTGTATTTAAAGACCAAAACAATCGGAATGTCCAAGATTAAATTCGAGAATTAGTACTTTTACAAACATATTCCTCTTGATTCGAAGGAAAAAGGAGGTTAGAATAATATCTAGTAGACTTCCGATTAATAGTTCACTTCGCGTTAGAAGATATTTTTCCGAAAAGATTTCGCATAGAATATGGGATTATAGGAAATAAAACATCTTGTAACTAAAGTTCTTTTCTTTAGATGTTAGTATATTTTCTTTTGGTTTTAGAAGAATCCTCTTGAAGTCATACGTAAGAGGATTCTAGTAAGGAGGAGATTATATTTTTCTGGGCGTAAAAATACGAATGAAATACGAAAAAAAATTATGAGAACTTGCTCGAGACAATATGTCGTGTGAAATGCAATATGAAAATCTGAATGTAACTTTTAGTTGTTGCATCAATGTGACTAAAAATTTACGTAACTGTGTGATATAAATTTAATTCGACACACATACACATACACACAGTATATTCGGTTTATAAATGTAATTTAAAAAATCTTATACTTTTTATGATCGATTGTCTCACGTTGTGATAATCGTGAAAGTCTACCTTAGAATGAATAGAGCGTTTCTCTATCTCCCTCCTTCTGACCTCTTTCAAAGGTAAAAGAGACGCGAAAGGAATCCTCGAACATGCGCGACTCTCGAAATCCGCGGATGAATCTTGAAGAGTGCTTCGCAGCGGCTTCCGCTCTCGCATCCGCAATTCGCTTCCGTCTCGGCCGCGGATTTCTCGCAATTCGCTCCGCCTCTCGACGTCGCCTCGCGTTCTCTCTTTCTTCATTTTTCTTCCCCTGTTTTCCCTCTTTTTTTTCTTTTTCATCGCGAATTATGCTAATTACCGGGGCTCTCGGCTCTTTGGGGAAAGGCGAGTGGTTTCTCGCCGTGGTGCACGTTGTTTCGTCTCGGCATGGCGAGGAGGGGAGGGGAAGGAGGGGACAGACTAAGTGAAAGGAGAATACCCGGAGCGTTAATTTGTCCCGGCAGTGAGAGCGAGAGAAAAGGCAAACCGTCGACGACAACGACGACGACGACGATGACGACGACGACGAAAACGACGAGAACGACGATCTCCACAAGGTGGAGGAAACGGGCCGCTGGATGGATAGATGGTGGTGGGAGGAATCGATTTATCTCCGGAAGAGTTCTAGAGCTCTCGATGGTCCTTTGTCGTTCTATTGGCGGTCAGAGACGGAAGGGACAGGGGAGAGAGGAGAAGGGGACAAATTGGGAACGACAGTCGGCGAGTCTTGCGGATAAGTCGCCGGGAAGCCCGTCGGCCGATTTGCATGGGATATCGTGCGGTTATTTCAATCGCCGCGAGAGGAGAGAGAGAGAGAGAGAGAGAGAGAGAGAGAGGGGGGGAGAGGGAGGACAACAAAGCAGAGAGGGAGATGAAACGTTCGTCGTTGAGTTTTTGTTATATCGTAATAAATAGCATCAATTGAACGATGACATGGAGAGAATAGTACACGTTCGCGAGAAATTTCAATCCGATATTAGCGACCTTTTATTCGAGCAATGTGTAAACGTCACTTTTAATTATTTCGGGATATTTGTTAAATAAGTAATTATCACCATTAGCGATCTCATAATGATTTTCAGTTTTGTCGTTTGTGGAGGATGTATTCCGGTGTCGGGAGGGAAAGGACAGAGGGATCGTTCTAATTGACGTTTCATTAATTTGCCGATGAGCGGCTAATTTTCTCGAGCGCAGCGCGGCGCAAGTTGGAGCGCGACGGTGTGGCGAGAGGCGCGAGAGAGATCGCAATAAAATTACAAAATTACAACGTGGAACTCACAAAGGGCGCTGCCGCGCGGGCGCGCGTAATGCCCCGAAAACGGCTAACGCTCGCGACAATGGCGAGAACTCGTCGCGTTGATCTTCAATTCAATTTATTAAAAGCCTCGGCGGTGCGGAGTGGCGGATGTGTGGGCAAGTGTGTGCGCGGGGGACCAGGGCAGGCGGCCAGGTGTGTTCACCTTTCGTCGAACTGCGCGCGCGTTCCGCCACCTGGACCGGTTCTTCCAGGGCACTTTTTCTAGCCGTCCTCTTCTTCCGTTGCAGAGTAGCCCCGGTGAGGTGGAAAAGAGAAGAAGGGGTGTCCCGTGCAAACCCGATCGCGCGCGCAAGAGTCTCTCGTTTCTCCCCGGCTCACCTGGGCGATAGTGAGAGACACGCTACCACATAATGCGCGTTCTCACTATATCTCCGTTCTCCCTCAAGGGGATATTCTGGTTTGAAAGACCGTAAAAAAAGAGGTACTTCTTCGGAATTTTTTATAGGGAAATGAAAAATCGAATAAAATGTCAAACCTTGCTCAAGATTCTTTTAATCTTATTTCAAGAACATATTTTTATTTCAAGTGACAACAATGCTCTTCTTTTCTGTATTATATCTTGGTCATTAGGAATTTGCAAAAAGAAAACACGGACGACATAAGCGATTATGGCTCGCTTAGATGTCTGAAACGCAAAAAAAGAAGATTTTCTCAACAAGAGGAAATGTGGCTATCGTCTGAAATTGAGTAAATATTATACATTTATTGACTTTCTTTTTTAATGAAATACTAATATATCATATTTGAGGAAAAAAATAATTTTTTCTAACAAAAGTTGCTATTTTGTCTAGAATAGTAATATTGGTTTAATTCTGTTTTACTTTTTTTGCGACCATTCAAATCAGAATACTCTTTTAAACGAGAAAAGAAAATTAGAGGAAAAAGAGATAGAATATTTCGTATATTTTCCTTTCCCGCCCGACACGCACACTTTGCGCGCTTCAAGATAGCTTTTTTCTGCGCGTCCTTGAACGAACGAAAAAGAGATTCGAAACGGCTTGTCGGTGTTCCTCTTCTCTTCTAGTTATCCTATAAAACCAATTATCTTTTTTTTTGTGTTAAACCGTGTCTACGACTCATCTGGAACGAGGCTTACTTACGGCAGCTGTTTTTTTTGGTGCTTCCCGGTTGTACGGTGAATTTGTGTTTCGTTTAGAGTTTGGCGGATATTTGATTTCCTACACGTGTCATTTAAATAGAAATTTTAAAGTGAGAGAGACTCGATTATATACATTCAAAAATATATAATCGATTTCTTAAAGGAATCATCTTATAGAAGGTGAGTCGATAACTATTGCCACTTTGAATGTCTTCAAAGCAAGAAACAAAGATGGTTTTCAGATTTCCGAAGCCGTTCTACTTAGAAAAGAAGCTACTTATAGTGATTACATTTTTTTTTGGGAGGAGTAGTTTCGAAGATCTTAAGAGGTGCGACGATAATGCACAAATCTTCTTTAATTAATATCTAAAAATCTACATGGTCACTTGCAAAGTGGTAGAGAACCTTTTTACTTAGTTTGACCTAATGTATAAGTAAACAACGGCAGATGGCGCCACTGCAGCACATCACCATATATTGCACTAACTAATCTTCTTTAATTAATATCTCGAGATTTATTGCAAATATGGACTAAGGCAGAGAACGAGACGTAAGCGTCGTAGTCGTAGACATAAAGTAAGGCAGAGAAAAACGTAAGTCATGAAAGGCTATTAGCCTTATGTTTACGTTTTTCTGTGCCTTACTTTACATCTACGACTACGACGCTTACGTCTCGTTTTCTGCCTTAGTCTTCCTATCGCAAAACGATATGCAACTTTTATCATGTTCACTCCGTTCCCACAAACATTGCGGAGGAGAGTCTGGGACACCCTGTGTATATCGCGACGTGCAACACGCCGACGCGGCGTACAAACTTCCCGGCAAATTCAGCTTTTTTCGCGACGTTTTTCGCTCGTCAACTTGGGCTGCCGGCCAGACCGAGAAGAAAAGAAGTAGAAGCGATTCAAAGCAGGTGCGAAAGCTGTTGCGAAAGACTCGGGCCGAGAAAGGCCGGGAACGCGTGCGACGCGCCGTTCCGTGAAGCTTCTCGTGTCCACGTGGAAGCCGTTTGGTCAAAAGGGTCAAAGGTGATAGGGGTCCGCCGAGGGTACGAAATGCTAATAAGCCGCCTATTGTATTCGAATGCGATATTATGTCGGTCGCGCGTTCCTTTTCCTGTAGACGCATGAGGAAAAGATCTTCGCGCGAAGTAGTGATTTCTCTGTCCTTGTCTTCCTCCTTCTCCTCCTTCTCTTCCTCCTTCTTCTTCTGCGCGCTTTTGCTTCTTTCAAAAAGAAGCGAGAGACGCGGAGGGTGCCGTCGGCGCCTCTTCTTTCTTCGTCTCTCGCGGGACTTATTTGAAATTATAATCCGGCCGGAAGTGTTTTATAAGTGCATGAGAAACGCGACGTGGCCGCTTCACCGCGCGCTCGCGCTCCTAATATATTTATCTACTTAATCCTTGAGCTGGAGGTATTTTTTAATAATCGCGGAGGATGAAAAAATTCCACGGGAAAGAACGGGGATATAAGTCGTAACTAGAAACCGCAGCCGGGGCAGTTAGCGTTACGAGGCCGCCGAAAACGACGAACGATGAATGCAGCTGAGTGCGCGCGAAATTGCGCGTGTACGCGTAAGACTTGCGTTTGTACGTTTTCCGAATTGCAGTACTCGCGCAATTGGAAGCTCAATGCGTGCTTTAATTCGTTTAATTCACTTAACGACATGCACGACATAATTCGTCGTTTTTTTCGTTTCATTATTATATATGTATATTTTTTTATAGATATCTGTTGTCGCCCACATATCTAAAAATTGTTCGCCTCTCCGGCGCGTGACGATATTTCCTTATTCGTAACGAAACGCGCGTTTCGATATTTAATAAAGTGGCAATAATTTCGCCGTCGCCAGCGCTGCATACGGCCGCCGCGTTTTTATTCGCCCGACAAAATCTCGTCGGTTTGACGCTTTAGTGTATTTCGAATATTTTCCGCGCGCATACTTCAACTTCGCGTGCGGTCGCGCGACGTTTTAAAAGTTTCAAAATGGAAAACGTTTGTCGCGCGCGAGCGAAACGAATTCCTTGTCTTTGTGTGTGTGTGCGCGTGTGTGAGTGGCCGTGCGAGAGCGCACTGCTCGAAGTATGAACGGTTAGCGACGAATTATAAAACGTTAAAGCTACCGAACTATAAATCTCGATTATATCATTCGTTCATGGCCGTTGCTTTCGCAAGAGCTATTGATTTTTAGCTGAAGCGCGGGCGGGTGCGCGAAACGCGCTCTTTTTCTCGCGCGCGTCGCGAAAATATTTCGCGAGGGCCGAGAGAGAGAGAGAGAGAGGGCAGGAGAGACAGAAACAGAGAGAAAGAAAGAAAAAACTACCACAGCGATCGAACGACGATAACTCAAGATTAAATATGAATAATAACTGTCAGTTAATTGGCACCGCTCAATTACGGGGATGCGTGTTACATGAGAGATGTACAATGGCGGCGACGTTTCATCGTTTCGCGCAACACCGCGCGCGCGGCGAAATTTAATTATCGCAAATAAATATTTATATGTTTCGCCTGGCTGATGACAAAACTCCGATGCAGTATCATGCGGCGCAATTTTAATTGCCGCGTTATACGAGGCGCTGTCTCTTTCTCTTCTCCACCTTTTGTTTCTCTCTCTCTCTCTCTCTCTCTCTCTCTCTCTCTCTCTCTTTGCTCTTCTTCCTCTTTTATCGCGAGGATCCATCTTGATTATTTACTCGTACTTTTAAGGAAGTATAAAGAGTGAAGGCACCGCACAATGACGTAACAGCCGAGTTTTTTCGTATCTTTAACCCCAAGTAACGTGAGAGAACTCTCTCGCGTAGACAAACAAGTGACGATGACGCGCTCCGGGTTTCTCTACGGTGTATTGAGAATTACATAAAATTGTGAATTCTTTTTCTTTTTTATTTGCGTGGAGCTCAAACGGAATAAAACAAACATCTTTAGGAAAAATTAACAGCAATTTCGAAGAACAACTCTCTTTCTCTCTCGCTTTCTCTAGATATTCTCTAAATTACTTTCAGTGAAATTCCATACGAAAAGTAAATAACAGCCGAGTTACTCGAAATCGTATGGCTTTTCATTTCATGCATATTGCAACGCATTTTTTCATCTCGAGTCATTTCAAACTATTTTACCATTATTTTACCACTCGAAATTAAAAAATTTAATGTACTTCATCATTGGAGAAACCAAAATTTACTTTGATTGGTTGAAATATTAATAAACTTGCATAAATTACGAATCCTCTCTGCGTTTAAGTTAGACCTCGAGATCGAGTGACTTTTCCTTCATGTTGCGAAATGAATTCTTTCACCTTGTATATCGTGTTCAGTGAATATTTCATTATTCAAAATTGGAGAATCTGATGTATTCCGTCATAAGAGAAAGCAAAATTTGCTCGGATTGCTTAAAACATTCACTCGTGTAAATTAAGAAACTTCTCAAAGTTGGAGTTAAACCTCGAGATCGAGCGACTTCTCCCTTATATTGCACCTCTTATCGTATCTACTGAACGCTTCATAATTCAAAATTAGAGATTTTGATGTATTTCATTGACAGAAGAAGCAAAACTTGGACCGATCAAAACATTCACTCACGTGCGAATGAAGAAAACACCCTCAAATGAAGCACTCGCTCCTGTGATTTGGAATGGCGGTATTTTCATGCTCGCCTCGAAGCGAATCATCTTGATTGAGATTTCCTCCTAAGAAATTTAGGGAAGATAAGAATTAGAGGAACCAGAAAGATGAGGATACAAATGGAAGCTTTGGCAAGATAAAGGTCGAGTGGGGGGAGCGGATTAATTTTCCGCCGTTCGCGGACGCAAGGGGGAGGGAATTGAATAGGACCACGAAAATTCGAGACCGCGTCGCAGACGGCCGTCCTCGCTCTCTCCTCTCGGGATTAATAAAAATAGCTCTACCTCGCTTGTTGCAGCACTCCCGCGGTCCGCCTCGTTCGATCGGCGGCCCGCTACTCGATCGGATCCGGAGTCGCATGAACGGATTAGGCGATACGAGTTGGACGATGCGATTACAAATGTAAATGCCTCACGACCAGACGTTCCACTCCCACGTCGGCTTGACCCTATCTTTGTTCGTCGGCTTCGACGGTGACCCTGGCGCGTATGCGCGTTCGCTCGCGTGTTATCGTCGATGTATATTTGAGCATGTATATTCGGCCATCGTCGACCCGATCGAATCGTAACCAGCCTCGGCCGGGTCGCCCGGCTACTTTCGGGAATTAATGCAATTAATGCGCCGACTTACCGGCCGGATATTAGCTCGCGTTGCCCCATCGAGGAGGATCACCAACGGCCTGGTCCGATGTATGTAAATTAGACGCAGGACACTGCGGAACAGCATCGTGTGAACATTACAAACCCCGTTGACCCAAAAGTGGCCGCATGGATGCATATGAATACTGCGAGGCCACGTCTGACTTTGGGAAATTTTCCCCAAGCCGTCATCTCCTCGTTAATTTTACATTCAGTGTGACGCCCAAACGGCTGCCTCAGGAGGTTGTAAGGCACAGTGAGCTCATCATGAATTCATTGGAACCTGCACACTACATATATTTCGAGATCGAAATATTATCTAACTGCTCCCTCCCTTCTCATGTAATTAAAAGGAAATTTATCATTCGAAAGTTTAGATATCTGAAGCTAAAGTTGATACTTTTTATACGCGTTTCTTGGAGTTGATGTGCTGGTTTTAATTCCTTATAAATTGAAATTAGGGTTTTAATGAAAAACTACTTTGATATTAAAGAACAATACATTATTGTACATAAATGTCAGAATTATTGACTGTTTTGTGTGGAAAATAGTGAGCAGATCGTAATATATACTCGAGATATATGTATATATACTTAAATATTTAAACACTTACACTTATTTTTCTATTATTTATGCGTTTCTATTAAATCAACTGAAGCACAGATAAAGCATCAATGAGGAAAATGAAGAAATATTTATTATAGTGTTTTGAAAAGCTCTCGAGATAAACTATAAAAATATGCAATAAAAAATAGGGTTTCATTTAAAATTTTAAAATTGGGTGCTCCCCTTGTACCCCCTTTGGGAGAGCAACTCCTCCGTCCCTTTAAAAAAAGTAGCCCCCTGAAATAATAGAACACGTGTTTCACGATTTTTTGGAATTTTGAACCGTTTCCGAAATAATGCGGGTAGTAACTTTAGAAACACCCTGTATATATCTATAACACGTACGCACACACACACACACACACACATATACATTAAACATACACACACACACTATATCTATTTCAACTTTGTCTCAAATTAACGTTTGTTACTTTTTGTTTTTGTTACTTAGATAATAAAGTAGATGTAGGAACGTAGTTACGTATGTGTGTGTGTTCGATAAATAATAAGTTTATGAGTGATCCCCCGATGCGCGCGCACGCGTCACAAAAAATACGACGTTGACCCTTACAAAGCCTTTAAAGGAAAATTCTCTGTGTAAACACGACCCGCAGACGATGGCATATTTTGTAAAAATAATAATTTATTGATTTTACATACCCAGCGAGTTGTTCTCCCGATAAACGTCGTGTCTCCCATCCTTGTATGGGAATTTTTCGTGAAATTCATTTCCCGTGCAGTTCCCGGGGATGGTTATTGAAAATACCTGAAAGAAAGAAAATACGGCTTAGATTAAGGAAAATCCTGCAGAAGATGCTGCAAACACGGTAGAATAGAGCGCGGCAAAATTGCAAGCAACTTGCGAGATCTCGCGACGCGTCGCATATCTCTTCGTTGGCTGTTGCGTAATTATTATTAGCATAATCCTCGTTTCGCAATCGAATGTTTCACCAGCAGCTGTCACTCTAAGAGACTCTACATCCTACAAAGCTCAGTTGTCGGAAACGGATAAGGGGGCGGGAGAAGAAGAGATAGAGGCAGAGAGACAGAGAGAGAGAGAGAGAGAGGGGGGGGGGGGGGG
>NW_022639658.1:122811-127286 GCF_010583005.1 Odontomachus brunneus | reverse complement strand
GGGGGGGGGGGGGGAAAGAGAGGAGAGACAATGCGCGACATCGATTATTGTCATTGTGTGTCAGATCTGGGTTGGTGCGAGAAGGAGGCGTCTTTGGCGGAAAACGATGTCAAGCTGTTACATCATTTTTATTCATGCCGTTCATTACGACCGCGATATAAGCGGTACCGTCGTTGAGAGCGCAATTAACGATACCGCGACTCACAACCGGCGTAGAAGAAGTAGTACTACAGCGGTGGAGTATGGTAGTAACAGTAATGGTAGTGTGGTAGCGGCGGCCAAAAGAAGCGCTTCGCCTCACTGCGGAAAGAATTAAGTGGCGAGCTGCAGTTAACGTTTCACCGGCGCACGGTAGTTAAGAATAATACATAATACCCCGGCTTTTCTCTATCGCTCCTTTTTCCCCCTCCTTTTCTCTCTCCCTCTCTCTCTTTCTTTTCTTCGCTCTCTTGCAGAGCTACGTACCGGCCGCAGCGCGTGCGAAAGAACGCGAAATCACTTACGTAAGAACGGCTTAATTAAAATTGATAAACAGCCGGCGAGTGCAGCGGCGGGTAACTTCGTTATGGCGAGAAGTTTCCTTTAATTCGCCAATTAATGCGTGATTCGTGTGCTTCCGCTTCGCTATCGCGCACCCCGGATATACATTCGGCGCGACTCTCCCACCTTACTCCCATATATATATATATCTCTCTCTCTCCCTCTCGAAAGACATAAATCCAACCGACGCGATAATAATTACCGCTTATCGATAATTCGTTTGCGTTCAGTCGAGGACTTCCTTCAGTGAAACCGGTTTGACGCTTAAATGAGAATTTATTATTCCAACACTCACAGAAATTGAAAATCGAATCAAGAGATTCTCAATTTACTTTTCTATGTGTGGCAAATTTTTCTTACATTTATATGTAATACTTACAATCACACTGTGATATTCTTCATGGAAATCTTTACTAATAGCTCGTTATTGCAATTTTATGAAAGACCCAGACAAAGAGATATTCATAAATTTGGTAGTAACTTTATATAGTCGATATATAAAGGTTGTATATTTTATGAGTGGATCATATGACACTTATACATGTTGCATAGAATGACGAAATGGAGATACGAGAGAAATACAAAAAAGAATGATCAGAATTTATCTTGAACAATATGTCATGTCAAATGTGATATGAAAATCTGAGTGTAACTTTAAAATTTGATCTCGGTTTGATCAGTGATCTTTGCCTCCTGTTTCTTCTTCTTTATTTTTTTTTTTATTTGGTCCGGTTCAATCTACATCCTTGAACGTCGATTAAACCTTAACCAGATTTTAATTTGAAGACAGTTTGAATTTAGACTTAATTGACGTTGGTGAAACCAGGAATTAAGCTAGAAAAGATAAAGACAAGAAACAGAAAGCAACGAGCACATAATAAATTGGGTTTTAGTAAATTTGTTATTGCATCAGTACAACAAAAAATTTATATTATAGCACGATAAATTTAATGATCAATTCAACATTTGCCTCAAGAGTATAATTAAACAAATTATAGAGTTTCTCTTTGCCTTCATCACTGTCTGTTTCACGTCGTGATAATTATAAAAGTCCATCTGGAAAACAGCTTGGAGTTATCTCAAATAAGTAATGATAAACCACACTATTATTAGCACTCTCTTTTGTCATTGGCATTCTAAGAAAACCTGGTTTTTCATACGACCAGCATTACAGTTAAGCTTCTTGCCTGCACTTTGTGATTCCGAAAGAGATCTTCACAGTTTAAACTGCGGATAAATGCCGTTGGTTGCAAAAGAAACCAGCTCCTTCCAGAATGCCAATGGCTGAGGGGGATGCCGGTAGATGTGTAGTTCATACTTTATTTGAAGTATCTTTATCTCGCGAGTGTGTTTTAATTCGATGCTTAAGAACACGTTGTCGACGATACTTTTACGGTTGCAGGATAAACAGAAGGCTCCGTGGCTCGCATTTACGTGTGCGCAAGCCCTTCTCGTTCACGTTGAACGCGATTGCGCGAAGTTGCGTTGTGAAACGTCGGCGAAATCGCCGGGAGCTTTTTTCGTACTTGGTCGGCGAGGAGGGAGCGCGTGGAATAATCTTATTAACCGAAGTGTATCCGATCGTTTAAAGTCGAGATTCGCGGTCTCTCGCTATCGCCCAAATGATTCTGTTTACTCTCCCCTCTCCTGGCCATCTCGCGCCCTCTCTTTTTCCTCCTCCTGGACGATGGCGTCGTTTTGCATACTCGAACGGACCCCGGGAGTGTTCCCGAATCCATTAACTGACGGTGCGGGTCAAGTTTACTTAAGACCACGGCCTTGCCGTGAATCTGCCAAGAAAGCAAAAAGCTTTATTAGACAGTGACAAAGTGAGAACGTCGTTTCGCGCGGCGGAATTATAATGAGGAGCCGGAAAGAGAAGACTCTGCTCGGCAATTCGCGACAAAAATTGCCGCTTGGCGTCTCCGCTTCGAGAACACGACCCGTGGGATCCCCCCTAGTGAGGATTATAATTCTCTCGTTGAATCATACACACAGGCTTTATGGCTGACTTCACGAACGTCCTTGGCTCGACTTTTTAGACCTTTAGTAAGTGCGTTTACCACTTGCACCTTACCTTTAGGCGTTTGTAAATGTACAACTTACTGAGATGTATATTTTTTTCGAAAATGCATGTAATATGAAGAAAAGACTATGCATATCACGAAAGAAATGAGGTATATTCGACTTATGCATCGGCTTCAAATTACACTCGACCACGAATGAAAGGTTGACAGGGATGTAAGTCGTGCGGATTAATCAAGCGGCACGTTGCCCAGAGAGACTTTCATGTTTGTCACGACGTGAGAATCACGATTACGGGAACTTTGCACGGAGAAAATTTTAAAAATTACTTTAGAATTCTCCAATCGAATATTAATCTAATCGACATTCTGCGATAATTAATCATCTTCTCATTTTATATTATTCATATTCTAGGAATTGAAATGTAATATTAAAATATTGTCTATGTTCCTCAGCAAGATACATTTTCTCTCTCTATTCGTCTCTATTCTTGCGTTACTATAAATATATAATACAATAAAAAATAAGTTATATGAGAAGGAACTACAATACTCTTTTCTGTACAATTCTTTTAACCCTTTGCACTCGGAGACATCTTTGCTACACAGAGAAAACGATTTGGTTGAATCAAATAAACACTTCTTTGGAATAGTCTAAACAAATTTTTTGATTGATCTAACAAAATTTTGTTTGGCGCAACAAAAATATTTATTTGCGGTTTAGTTCTAAAGAAATATTTTTGTTGTGTCAATAAAATAATTTGTTTAGACTATTCCAAAGAAACATTTATTTGATTCAATAAATCGTTCTCTATGTAGGTTTAAAATGTCCCCTCTGAGGGGACATCCGAGTTAATTATATTTATGATGCAAATATACTGTGTATTTAATTAATAATTAAGTTTACGTCATACAATAATGGAAATTCTCTATTACATTAGTGTAGCGCCAAATTCACTAAAAGTTTTACTTCGGCTTTCTTATTACATCTTGTTATGACATATTGTTTTAAATAAACTTTGATCACTTTTTCCGCACTTCGTCATATTCTACGTGATAATCATTTCCAATAAAAGACTTTGGTGATTATTACGACGTGAGATGCGATCAATGATGGCAACTCTACAATTTTTTTAATTACATTTAGTATATGAGAGTATGCTATATTAAATTAATCATTATATTTATATCGTATTAAATATAATTTTTTGTTATATTGATGCAGCAACAAGTTTATTAGAAGTTATACTTAAATTTCTAGGTTACATTTTATATAACGTTATTTTAAGTAAATTCTAAGCCATCCTGCTCGTATTAATTTCGTATTTTTCGCCACTTTCTGTGACAAATACGAGTGCCATATGAGTTACTCATAAAAGGTTCAATCGCGAATTTTTTCCTTTAGTGTGAATTCGTGAAAAGTGAAAAATCTACCTTTGAGAATATAAGGAAATGTTCACTTTTCACGAGTTTAAATTGAAGGAGAAAACTTATGATCGCCTTGAAGTACTGCATTATTCACTTTATATGATTTTTAAGGGGAAAAAATTATATAATTGACAAGTAAAGTCGAGCTGAAAAGATTCATGATTGGATGCCTTGTTGTACAATCTTTGCAATTCATACTAAAGTTGTTTTTAAATTTACGTAAACCTGTGTCCATTTGTGCGCCTTTCTGAGAGTGTAAATTACAACGGTCCGGGTGTATGCGCTCACCACGACATGGACGATTGCGAATTCGCGTGTTTTCGCGGACATAATGTTGTGTAATACCCGCGACAATACGCGGACGCAGGTGATTGTGGGTGAAATGAGTGGCGTTTAAAGTGATGAGCGACGAGTTGCTGCAAGAGAGAGAGAGAGAGAGAGAGAGAGAGAGAGAGAGAGAGAGAGAGAGAGAGAGAGAGAGCT
>NW_022639658.1:84412-122068 GCF_010583005.1 Odontomachus brunneus | reverse complement strand
GAAAGAGAAAGAGAAAGAGAGAGAGAGAGAGAGAGAGAGAGAGAGAGAGAGAGAGAGAGAGAGAGCTCGTTGGGGAAATTTAGCTTTGAGATAGCGGCGGGCTGCTCCTCGACGTAGTTTACTCGAGACTCGGTATTATGCGAGAAAGATCCCGGCAAACCGCCGCGTCGAGTACCTCGACTCGCGAGCGACATCGATATACGGGACGACTAACGAGGCATTTCAAAGCGCGATTGTCTACATCAAAGTTGCACGATAAGGATCAAAGTTCTATCGAGAGTCGTCCCCTCCCTCCCCCTTTTCTTACTCCAACCAGCTACGCTCCGCTTCGTTGTCGCGGCGGTGGGTTTCTCTCGTTCTCCACGGCGGCGCATACAAAATTACTCGGCATTGTCTCTCTCTCTTTCTTTCCGAGGCAATGGCTGGTGATTATTACCAGCGTTACTCCCCCGCGTTATGCCCGAAGAAAAGTTTAAAGTAAAAGAACTGACTGTTGCCACTTGCTCTGCTCGCAAAGAGGAGGGAGCGAGGAAACACGTTAAATTACAGATCGCCGCGACTCGCGAAATTAATTTCTCCGTATAAATTCGTGGAGATAAATGGTATCTCCTTAATCGAGAATAAAAATCATAATCCCGACTTGGCTGAGAGATTTGCTTGAGGGGAGAGCTGCGTTTCTCGCGAAACGGGAGACGCGATTTCCAGGATCTCGCGAAGATCTCCGCGTCTCGCGTCCTCGTTATTTCTTCCGTTCCTTTTCTCTCTTCTTATCTTCTCCAAACGGACCATCGCGCAAATTTAAATCCGTCGAGCGGCTGCTAGTCGTCGCCGATAAACGATCTTTTCCGTCTGGCAGGTCCTTCCACGACCGTAGCAATCGCGCGGAAGCACTTCCGCCGTCGTCGCGCTGGACCGTCGTCCTTGGATCGGCGATCATACGACAACCACTACCATCACCACCACCCGGCAAAGTCAATGTTTTCGGAACGGATGGACATGAAGATGGAGTGGCCGCGGGACGGACGAAGACGGAAACGTAGGGCAGAGATAGAAGCGGTTACCATGGCGACCATGGAGAGGAAACAGAGCAGATCGTGGCGAACCGGCGGCTGAAGCGAAAGAGTCGAGCGCAGAAGAGAGAAAGAGGGGTGAATGAAAAGCTACGATACGTGGGGTGAACCGAGGGTGAAAGAGAGTGGAGCAGAGAGAGAGAGAGAGAGAGAGAGAGAGAGAGAGAGGGAGAACGAAAGAGAAGTTACGATCTGGGGGATGCAAAGCGAGAGAACGAAGAAAAAAGGGAGACAAGG
Source organism: Odontomachus brunneus (assembly GCF_010583005.1). Taxonomy (NCBI): domain Eukaryota; kingdom Metazoa; phylum Arthropoda; class Insecta; order Hymenoptera; family Formicidae; genus Odontomachus; species Odontomachus brunneus. Next base: position 120,761 of record NW_022639658.1, on the reverse strand, counting down.
CTCGGGAGAGAGCAAACGAGAAGATACGAGTCGGCGAGGATGAGAAGAAAGGCTGAGAAAGGGAAAAAAGAAAATAGAAAAGAAGCGAAAGGAGTCGGCGAGACAACTGCGCGACGACGGCGTAAGGGAGGTTTATGAATACCGAAAGGGGGACGGTGTGGGAAAGTAGGCAAATCATGAGAGAACTCCGAGAAAAAGAGAGAGATAGAGGGGGGAGCGAGAAAGAGTGAGAGATGAAAAGGTCTGAGTTAGGAAGGTAAGTATGAGGAGGTACGAGCGCGCGCCGGGAAGACACGTGGAGAGAAAATGTTATGTCGGATTATTTTTTGGTCGCGTATACACCGAAACGGATCAAGATCGACTTCAAAGGACCGCGGCGCAACGTCCTCGAAGAGGATCGACGACTGATCCACTTTCGGAGTTGCGTTCTCTTGAGAACCAGCGCAGATTTCTCTTCCTCTCGAGTTCACGGAATTCGCCGTAGTGTTTGCGCGTGGAGCGGGAACAGGTGACGATAATGAGCATCTTCGATCTCCGCGGGACAACGTTATCTCTTATTGGCAAGATTTTCGCGGCAGAGGAAATTGCTCATTTCAACCCTTCTGCGCTCCCTATCTTTCTCCCGGCCTGCGAAATATGTAGACCGATCTCTCCCCGTTCTCCGCCAAGGGGACGCACGCGCGGGCGTTGAGACCGACAGGATATGTACGAGATACTGGGGAGAAGAGGACGACCGTCGAAAAACGGGACACGAGTAGGAATAACGGGAAAGGGGTCGCGGCAGGAGGTCGGCAACGGCTGACTGGGAAAACTATTACTCTCTCTCTCTCTCTCTCTCTCTCTCTCTCTCTCTCTCTCTCTGTCTGTCTGTCTTTCTCTCTCTCTCCCCCGATCCTCCCCCGTCGTCTTCACCTTCTGAGCTATCTGTCGGCCTGGAGGGTTTGAGCTCCGAGTGATGTTAATTGCGCTGCTACCGCCAGCAGGCAATATGTATTCGAGGAACGCGCTCGAACGTTCGAACGCGAAGACGACTCGCAAATGCCATATATCCGCATCCTCATCCTTCCTCTTGCAATCTCTTGCAATCAGAAAACTTATATTTATCCTTTGCAAGGCATCTCTGTAATTGTTTACTTTCTTTAACTAACCAATAACCGTCTTTTTTTCCTGTAATAACGATGACAGCGCGGGGGTTTCCGAGTAATCAACAAATCACTAAATCGTTATACATGAGCGGTGCGCGAGGTCGTTGCCCTGTTTCAAGTTTCAACGTTATTACCACATACACAGCTATTCTCGTTATTTATTGTGTATCACTTGTATTCACGGGGTAACATTTTCCATCAATCGTTCAACTCCAAAATGTAAATCACCGATAACGTTTGGCGCAAACACCCACATCGCAATTCGATTGTCCGTGCGACTCATTGATCTAACGTAATTTCAAGTCCAGTGTTTACTAATTGCGTGCATCAATCACGTATATTAAAGTAATTATTGGCCCTTCGAGCGCATACTGTGGTGCAAATTTGCACCATCGACTTCCTCAAGAAATGATTTCTTCGAAATACAATCAGATGTAAACCAATTTTTTATTCCTTCAGTACTTGCCTGTTGGCTTTTATACTACCATCTTCAAATCTCCGATTTTCTTTTCTTATATTAAAAGGAATAAATAATTTGAAAATAAATAATTGATCAAATCGCAGCCGAGTTATGTAAGTCGGCAAAAATTGTTGGTGCAAATTTGTGCATCTGTGAGCCATTGCTGCTTTGGTGTGCGTGCGTTTGAAGGGTTAATTAGTTTGTAATTCTGCCTGAAATTGACGTAAACTTTTCGTAAACTACTTTTCACTGAACAGTATTCAGTTCTTAGAGTATGTCCTAGAACTATAATGAAAACTTCTCTCTTTCTTCTTTTCTTTCTTTCTCTCTTTCTCTCTGCCACTCTCTCCGGGAAAAGTGACATCATCGCCCGGAAGAGCGAAGATCGCGACGATGAAAGGAGAAGTGGACCGAACTCCCGTCTCTCACACCGTCTCTCACTCCTTCCTTCGTGATGGCAATATCGCGTTATGGATACGCGTGTCACGAGTTTCGATGGGTAGTCGTCGGCGCCATTTGTATGGTAATTTTCGCGCGACTATACCGCCGTCTAATTTGCAGTGCTTCGCCCGGTATCTATCGTTTCCGCTTCGGGAGAGTAGCGTGAGAAGAGAGAAGCCAGCGAGGAGATCACGTTGTGGAAAATCACGGCCGATAGCTTGGAGGCGAGAATGTCGATCTCGCTGTTTCCTCCGACGTGGCCTCGCTGCCGTGTATCGATACTTTCGCGCAGCGTCACTTTATTCCCTGGGAATACACCTCTATTGATAGATAGTTCGGCAGGGCGCGATGTTGCCCTCGGGACGGCGGTGCTGCGCGTGTTAACGCGAAACTGTGATGTTGGCGTAAAAGGCGAGCGCAAGCGTGGCGCGCGTTAGTTACAAATCAGTAAGGACACACAGAAAAACTCAAGGGAATGCTGAAGCTGAAAGCTTTACCGACAGAATACTGATATTTTTCCGCAAAGTTTACGTCGTATTAGTTGTACAGAATTACAAATGCTTTCACGCAATGAAAGTACACGCAAAAATAAGTAGGAACCTTGCTCAATATGTGATGAAAAAAAATATATAAATAAAATGTAAAATCTCAAGCTGTCAGTTAGAGTAATATTTGCCTAATCCAAAAGTTCTGCAGCATGTAAGCTGAAAGTGTGGATGTTCCAAACAGAAAATTTTGAAGAATATTGCTGTGACTTCGCATCTGAATTCAGAAGCTTAAGAATATCCGAAAAGTTTGCAGAAACATTTCTACACGCGCGTAGTTAGGTTTTCCGTTGAATATGTTAAAACAACGTAACATACATTTACGTAAGTTCTGTACAAGAAATACAAGAACAGAATAGGGTGATTGTATCAGCGACAATCGTGTCTGCATTATCGACACTGTTCAAGTTCGTCATCAATTTGAGTATCTCTTTAAGCTGTAAGACGTAAGCGGTAAACAAATTGACCTTTCACAGACGATAATTCTGCTTACGGTCCAAAAAAGCGACTGTGATTGATCACAGCTTACTGCTTATGTTTTACTGCTTAAGTTTTTCTGTATGTCATGGCCCTAAAGCTGGGTCTACAACCTTGTTTTAAACTGTAAGTAAAAATTGACCAACCATAGTCGATTATTCTCTTTACGTCTCAAGAATAATTGACTATGTTCAGTCAATTGCTTACAGCTTAAAGCTTAAAGCGAGATTGTGGATCCAACGTAACAGAACGTACATTTGTAATTCTGTACATTTGTAATGCTGTAATATTTTGGCGTTAAAAAACAAGAAGATATATATATATATATATATATATATATATATATATATATATATATATATATATATATATATATATATATATATATATATATATATATATATATATATATATATATATATATATATATATATATATATATATATATATACACATAAACATTGAGAAATTCGAATATCCTGATTTACAGCTCGACATCTCTCGTGTTATGTTCGCGGAGTAATGCGCGACGGTAACGCGGAAATCGCTTTGGCCGGGATTAAATGCTCCTTACACACTGGGCTCGGAATCAATTTGTTTCTACTCAAAATTGGCGCCGTTCCCGCCGCTCAACGGAAAGCCGATATCACAATTTCGCTAATGGAATCGCTAGCACGCCATTTATAATGACAGATAGATATAGCCCCGGTTTAAACGGCCGTAATGGAGAACGGCGATTTTAATACCCACTGAATAATTCCCATTTTTGCGGCCAGGTGTGACGCTCTCGCGATGTAATGAATCGGGAGCAGGAGTTTAATGCCGGCCCCGGGCCGGTCGGTTAATTCGAGACGTTCTCGATTTAAGCGATTTCCCGCCGCCATCGGAATTCCCGTTGACACACTTTCTAATTTTCCGACGGTGAACTGAAGGGAAGGCCGTGGCAACCGAAAACCGTCCGTCGCGAAACTCGACGCACCCTCGTTAAGAAAACTCTCGTGGGAATTACGATTATCTCTTGCTTCTCTCTCTCTCTCTCTCTCTCTCTCTCTCTCTCTCTCTCTTTCTCTTTTCTCTCCCCTTTTTTCTCTCTTTGTTCTTAATTAGGATGCCGATTGCGCAAAATGGGGTACAGCAATACATGGATAAAACGACATTCGGATTTTCGTCGTCGTGAAATCGGGCTTGCTCTGTTCGCGAGTCTTTGGAGCGGACGATCGATTGTGACACAAGACGTGATTTAAACGGCACGTAGGGTCAGTAGCACGGTATGCGACTCGATACAGGACGAGACAATTGCGCCCAATCTTTCCATTGGTTCCTAAATGAACGGCCGTGCCGGTGTGAAAGGCGCAGCCAACATGTCATTACGGCGATAGGGCTCCACCACTGACACCGAGAGAGCCTTGGCAGCAGTTTATTACACCGCACGAATCGCGCTCAGCCGACGAGATATTTATGAGCGTGTCTCCTTTATTTTTTTATCGTTTCGCGCGCTTCTCACACTCGAAAAAATGTCTTGTTGCTCCAGGTGGAATTCTAAATGTCACAGCTGTAATTCCTCGCTGCTTTTTGTATCTGCTAAAAAATTGTCGGTGATACGTAGCGTTTGCAACATTCAAGCAAAATATCTGCGAGCAAATTTAAATGGATGTGAGGATTGTCTAACACACAGTCACTTTGATAAGAAATGTGACAGATATGTTTTCAAGATTTGAATGGACGTATACGTGGAAACTATCTTACTAAATTTCACAAATAGTTCAGATAGTTCAAACTTTGTCTATGTTGTCTGTATTAATTAAATAATAATGAAACACGCGATATGGAAATTTGCAGTGTCTAATGGATCGCGCTATTATTCATCTATTTTAGCTAATTTTTTATATCCAGATAATTTTCGCTATGATTACGAGATAATTTTTTTAAATGCATGATTCTCTGTCGAAATTGTGATCCTATTTTTGATCTCGATATTCCATCGAATGCTTGCTTTGATACACTGTGAAGCTTACTTTCCAAAACAGTGTATTCTTTACTGGAATACTATGCTTGTGATAATAACTGATGATTTAGTTATAAATATAGCACTAAATAAACAGTAGAGTCTCGCTGAAGTTGATAGTAGCGACTGTTTGCTATTCTATTGTTCCTATTATTGACGCAGTTTGCAAACACAAACAGCGTCATTGCATGCAAATCGCATGGAAGCCGTTCATTCAATCATCACAATCGCAGAAAACTAAATTTGCCATAGTGTGTAACAAATATATGTAGTACAGGTTTTCAGTTAAATTTTACTTCCACTGTCAAGATCAATGAGATATAAGATGGAGCGTTTCCACTAAAATTCAGCGAATATCCATTGATTATCGACGAAATTACTTCTTTTATTGATTCAATCAGAAACATTTTTACTGATTCACTATAAGAGAATATATTAATCTTTTTTGATTCTATTTAACGTACTAGATTTATACTGAGATGCCCTCTTCAGGTCTTACAAATGGTATTTTAAGCGTTTTCTGCCATTTAAAAACGCTAAGTAGGATTTCAGTTTTCATGCCATGTCACAATAAACATTAATCCCTCGAAATTTACAGATGTTGGAAAGTTCAGATTGAAAGTAGGGTTAAAATTTCGGCTAAGGTACAATTTGACGGCTAATTATTTGTTTTACACATCCGCGGCAATCGGTCGACATCACACGTGATTGTCGAACGTAATAATATGCGAGAAAGAAAAAAATATGTATGTAAATGAGGTAACATACGCGCAGAAAATACGCAATTGCAGTCGCGATATGATAGGTAAAGTAACGGGAGAGTAGAGATAACCGCGTTTGACATCTCATTTACGAAGTGATTAACGCGGCGGAAAAGCTCGCGCAGAGCGCGGCTTAACGTTAAAATTACACGAATTTTCGCGAATTACATTTCGTCGATTTTGTGTGTTTTATGCAGCAGCGATGCGCGCACGCGCTTTACGCGACCCCGGTAGAAAAATGATATTCCAGTTAATTTCGTTTAGCATATTGCGCGCCTCGCGCAATCTACATTTTTGTTTTAGCGTAAAACGCACGTGCGAAAGTCCATTTATTTCGCGTCGAAACGAGCGTGTTCCCCTTTCTGGTCGCGGGTCGTTGAGAGACAGTCACGGGAATTCGACGACTCGTTTGACCGTGCGAATATACGCGCGTCGTTCGAGCTTAATTACGATAGAGTGAGTGAGAGAGAGAGAGTGAGAGAGGAGGGAGGGAGAGGGGAGAAAGAGACAGAGCGGGAGGCTCTGAGGAGGAAGGGCGCAAAAAAGAACCGTGAAAAATCAACAGCGATTAATCGCGTTGCTACTCGCGTGACGTTGTCCTGAGTTTGAGAAAACCAACACGTTATATACCTCGCTAAAGTAATCCGTCGCGCTACCACCTGAACGAAGTGGAACGCACTGCCTACGCGCGTGGCGAAACGTCACTATTCCTTCAAGAATATTAATGCATCCGGTATGTCCCACGAACAGTGACAGCGTTAATCACCGCGGTCGAGTTCGCGCGCGTCACAGGAGATTTGCTCGACGACACTTGCTCGGCAAAGAGAGAAAAGAACGCACGAGTGATCCACGCGTGATCTCCCAGATAGAATTCCATGATTATCACGACGTGAGATAATCCGCGATGCAAACTCCACAATTTTTTTAATTACTCCTCTGAAATATGCGTTGAATTGAGCATCAAATGCACATCGTAAGAGAATGTGAATCTTTTGTTATATTGATGCAGCACTGTAAATAAAGTTACTATCGGATTTTCACATTGCATTTCGTGTGACATATTGTTTGGGGTAAATTTTGATCTTTCTCGTATTTTCATTTTGTCTCTCTATGTGATGAATATGAGTATGCCATATAAACCGTCCAGATAGACTTTCGTCATTATCGCGACGTGAGACAATCAATGATAAACTCTACACACATACAGGAGATTTCATAACGAAAATTAAAATAAAATAAATTTTGAAGCGACGAACAGATCGACGTTCTGAAATTTATTCAATAATTTTATTAATATTTAGCAACTTATTATTCTTTCATCTTGTATGCGTTTTTTATATTTTAGAGATTGGAACGTGATATTAAACAATTTGCTAGCAAGATAGATTCACTGACAATCTATTCCTGCACTACTAAAGAGAAAAGCATGATAAAATTGAAAAGAATTTATATATGAAAAATAAATATAATATTCTCTCTATGCGCAGTTCTTTTGATTGCATTTGTGAAGCAAACATATTGTATTGAATTAATAACTAGATTTAAAAGAGATTGGGTTTAGATGTCACAAGGGTTAGTTTTCACAAAGCTTATCACGTACCAAATGGAGAAGTATATTCTTCTCTATAGTATAGACTGCTTGCGTCATGTTAGTTGAGTGTACGAAATGGTTTACGACAGAAATGTTGCATGTGGTATTTATCTTTTTTTTCAAAATTGCACGCGATAAGTAAACTCTTTTGCTGTCCTTATTTTTGTTGATCCGTTGGTTTTGAAATTTTTAGTCACAGTCTTTCTTCAGTTGTAAGAAGTGTTGTGAGTTTAGCCAATTTTTCCTGCATTTAACAGTTAACATAACTTAACCTGCAGTTAACATAACTTATAAATATAATCTTTTTTGTTTCAAACAACCGTTCGGGTTGATTCAAATTAAGTGGGATCATATGTCGCGCGTTGCGAGTCCGTCATGTAGTTATGACGTAACTTACGCAATAACTTTAAGCTATACAACTTTACGCAGACTCACTGTCGTGATATGTATTATAACATAATACATATCACGACAGTGAGTCTGCGTAAAGTTGTATAGCTTAAAGTTATTGTCACAAAGTCTACGGGAATTAATACTTTATTAGTTCAATGACTGTATATTGTCTGATTATAAGATATAAAAAAAATATGCGCAATATTAAAAAAAATATTGCATATATCTTTTTTTAATTAATATATAAAAAGTGTGACAACCAGAGACCCGATCTCCTCTACATCATACAATGATGTAAATTTTATGTTGCATTGACGCAGCATCAAATTTTAATAAAAGTCACATACAGATTTTCATATTATATTTTGTTATGACATATTGTTTCGAGTAAAGTTTAATTATTATTTGTTATATTTTTATTTCATCACTCTATGTGATACATATAAATGCGATATGAACTCCTAGAGAGATTTTCGCGATTTTCACGACGTGAGATGTGATTATTGATAATAAAAACTTTATAATTTTTTAAATTACACTTACAAAGTAAATATATATATTGTGTGTGTGTTGAAATAATTATTACATCATACGTGATAATCCAAACTTTTTTGTTATATTGCGCAACGCAGTTACAATTTACTAAAAGTTCCAGGTTTTCATATCACATCTCTCTCTTTCTTTTTTGCGGTTAATTTTAATAAATTTTTTTTATTATTTCTCTCGCATTTCTGCACACAAATATAATTGTCATATGAAGCAATCGTGAGGGATGCAACCTTTACAAATCTGCTAGTGGAATTGCTGTCGAATTTACGTACAACTGTCTATCCGGATCGATTCTCCGAGTCGCTGCGTCGCACATCGCGCTAACGATAACAGAACGATCTTGGCTGCGCGAGAAAGAGAAATGCAAGGCAGGAAGCACGCTTCGCGACGTAAAGAGCCTGGTTTAGGGAGAAGTCTTTTTCCCGGGAGCGTTCCGATCGTTCCAGCCTCCCGGCGACCCCGAAACAACGTCATTAATCAATCGAACGTTTCGCGCGCGCGAACGTCAGCTGGCAGAAGGCAAGGCGCGTTCTCGAGATATCGGCGAGCGAGTGATCGAATGAGCGAGAGGAGCGAGCCAATTATCGGCCGGAGTTCGCGACGTTAATCGAACCGGCCGAGTCGACCGCGGCGAATTCGCGCTCTTATCACAAGCGATCGCTCGCGTGACACGCCTGTAACGGCCAGCCGATGCTGATGGCGATGGTGGCGTCGGTCCAGCTTCCTGGGCAGTCGCGCGCCCTTTTCCGAACGGAGGAAGGAAAAGGCCCGAGCAGTCGGGGCTCGTTTTTCCTTTGTACCCTGGCCGTCGTATCATGGCGGGGGACACGTAGGAAATAAGATGTCGAGTGGTGTCGTGACGCCACCCGCTCTCGGCCTCTTTCGCGCTCGTTTTTGCTGCTCTCTAGTGTGTGCCAGGGTGTCCTTCTCTCTCCCCTTCCCCCTGCCCCCCGTCTCCCTCTGGCGTCTGGGCCCACCCTTTCGTCTTAATCAGCGTTTCTCGACCTTTTTCAGTTTAGCGAGCCCCTTTGACCCTTTTTAGCATACAGGAAGGATCTCGATAATGGAGGAGTCTCCGGAGCCTCCGGCCTGCACGAATTGCATGCACGCACGTTGCATAATTCATGCGTGTTCTGTCAATGAATGTTACATCGATCGATTGTCGCGATCAGCGCGCCGACACGGCGAAACGCGCTATCTTTAGCGTGCCTGGACACCATCCGGCGTGTTCTCTCTTTATGATTCCTGTTCGTGCGAGGGGGCGCGAACCGCGCTTCCGGTCTGTTTATCGCAATTCAGCCAATCGCGTTAGGTGAGAAGGAGATAACAGCAATGCGCGCTCGTCGTCGCTAACGCGACTGTCCGCCCTCTCTCTCTCTTTCTCTCTTTCTCTTTCTCTCTCTGCTCTCCTCGATATCGCAGTCGCGTTGCATCCCCACTAGTTACGCCGGTACTTACGAGAATAGCTGGAGGACGGCATGAGGAGCATGAAAAAAGGGAGAAAAAGCGAAATAGGATATCAACGAAATTAAAAACGCGAGATGCTGCAGCAGTTACTAGCCGCGACGACAGAAATGACGTAACACCGAGTACGAAAACGCCGACAGCGAAAAGAGAGGAGACAGCGCGAGTGAAGAGCCCAGAAGAGACGCGACGAGAGGCAAAGAGAGAAAGAGTTGGCCTCAACATGGCCGTGGTGGCGATAACGGCCCGTTGATAAGGGCTTATCCTCTCTCTCTCTCTCTCTCTCTCTCTCTCTCTCTCTCTCTCGCTCTCTCTTTCTCCCTCTCTTCGACACTTTAATATCTCTCCTGCGCCTGGCTTTTTAATTATCTCTCCAACGATAATGGGCGACCTCCGCGGCCCTAGCCTTCGACGGGGAAATGTGAAGAGGACAAAGGGGGTGGCGAGGCCGAGGATGAGTAAGGAGAGAGAGAGTGAGAGAGTGAGAGAGTGAGAAGGAGAGTGTGGGCGAAGAAATCCTTTCGGGACTCGACTCGTGGAAAAAATCAAATCCGCGGATGCGCGAGACGCCTCCTGGGATCGCCTCGCTCGGATGCTCGTATTCATCTCGAGGAGAGACCGGTCTGAGCCCGGCTCTCGACGCGTCCGTCATCGTGTCGTCGATTCTGCGCGCGCGGATTTCCATTTTGACTATCGGCCATTAATGAAAAAAAAGATAAAAACAAAGAAAGAGGTGGACATGCATTGTCCTAAAAAAATCGAAATCTCGAAATTCAGAAACCGTGACGATTTGCCAAAAAGTCACAAATCCGAATACTGTGGCAGATTTTCGTATTATGTGTTACATGACATTGTTCTTTGCGAATTTTCACGAATCGTTTTCGTGTTTCTTTCTCGCATTTCTATTTTGTAACTTTATGTGATAAGTATGAATGCCGCATGAAACACTCATAAGGGATGCAACTTTTACGAGTCGACCAGTATAAAGTTGCTGCCGAATTTACGTAATAGGTGAATTAATATCTACTCATTTCGGTGCTCTCGCTGTACTGAAATGAATATACTGATGCATCCGGCTGTGCAACGAGACAATCTTAATGTTTCGATAAAAGTGTATTCGGGAGATTGTCTCGATACTTGGATCCCGATATTACGATTTTCCAGGAAATTCTGTTTCCCACCTTTTAAAATTCGGCACACTTTTTCGGCACAATTGCATGTCCACTCCAAAAATAAAGAACAATTTTGGCGTGTTCGTACGAGCAGTGATTGCGTCATCGGCGATCGTTTTGTTCAGCGCGCAGGCAGATTCAATTGTAAACTGCGAAATCTTAATTTTCCGACTAAACAATTAAATTTATTGTCCGGTATTGAATTTGAAAATCCATCGACTTAATAGCATTGCTCGGCTGAAGGCTGCACCGCTCTTTCGAGTTAAACTTCTCTGAAAACGAAGTTTTGTACACTGAAAGAAAGAAATATCTAGAAATAAAATAATTTATTCGGCATGTATATGTGTTATATAATATATTTACTCAAATTTAAATTCCTTTATTTCAATAGAACGATAGAATTAACGACTGATTTCATGAAAAGCTAAGGTTTTAAGAAAATATAAAATTTTTTTCAGTTAACTTCAGTTATCTCTCCAACGATAATGGGCATATAAGGTTTTATATTTTCTTATTTGAAAAACAAAACTTATTAGTAAATATAAGGTTTTTTTCTTGGAGAAAGAGATGTTGGAACTTATGAGAAAGGAATGAAGGGAAAACAGATAGGATTCTTTGTGAAACAATATTATTTTTAAATGAAAACAAATTTCAAAATTTCTTCAACTTTAAAACCATTATTCATGAACTTTCAATATTATTTATTTTTTAGAAAATTTAGTTTCTACGAAAATATTCTGAAATGCCGTTTCGGCAAAAAGAAAGAGTTCTGAATGAATATGTTATTAATATCCACCGAACAAATATTTGTTAAATAGTTTTTTCTCTCGCGTTATACGAGCAAAATCTGAATCTACGTTTTCAACAAACTGTTGCAATACTTTCTTTGCGAACTTTACTATGATTTGGTACACTCTGTAGTTTTATCTTTATTATTCTATATCTGGCACTTCAGAAATCTAACACTTCGCGTATTTATGCGCATGTTTGCTTTCTCGAAACGTCGTTTGTCCCCCTTGCGCTCCCGCCTTCCCCTTGCTCAAGGAAGCGCCGCTTCCGACATCCAATCGAGAGATCAGGCGACAGGGGTGGGTTATCGCGGTCCTCTCGCCGTTAATTTTTCACCCGCGGCGAATTTTCGCTCAAACTCCGCTTAATTTTCGTGTCTCGCGCGGCTGAACGTGCCGTCGCATCGAGTTTATGCTAAGAGGGTCCACGCGCGCGCGCGCCGGAAAGACGAGAAGAATGAGGAAGCGAGAGAAAGAGAGAGAGAGGACAAACCCGTTCGCGTTCGCGGGCTTAAAAGGTGTCAGGGTCTCTTCCCGCCGGGGTCCCTGGGCTTTTCGAACCATTACTTTTTATTGGATCGTCGAGATCGATCCCTTTCCCTTGCTTGCCCGCTTGCCACCACCTCCCCTACCATCGTCTCCTTTCCCTATCGCCCTCTCGTCGTTCCTACCCACCCCGTCCGCGCTTTCTCCTCCGACGATTCCTGGCCGTTTCCACCTTCTCGCGTTGCTAAATCGCGGAAAGTCTCGCTGAAAAGACGCCTCAGCGGCTTACCGATGACGTGGGCGCGCGCGTGCTCGCCCGCGCCACCCGGGAAGCGAGAGAATCTAGAAAAAAAGATGATCAAGATGACTGTCAAAGGCAGACGGGAGAACGCAGACGCCGCCTTGGCATACAAAGAGAAGATAATGCGGTATCAAACGTCCGCGGAATCACAATGAGTCCGTTGGAAGGCAACCGACCGGCTGCGCGCGTCCGCTTTGCTTCGCTTGGCGAAATTTACCGCGAGCACAAATGTTTTTGTCCGTTCGCCGGCACCCCGTTCCATTCGCGTCGGGGGTGGCGGAATCGTGACTCTTATTGATATCCTTGCTATCTTGTATCCTGAAATCGCGTTGAGAGAGAGAGAGTACAATAGAGTTTATTAAACCCTGGGTGTTATTATATCCTTTAGAATAATTCTACAGGGTAGAATTCTACAGGAATACCAGAGTTTGAGAAACGCAAGACAAATTTAAACATAATTGCAAAAAGTAACATTAAGTATTAGGTATAATCGCAAAATTAATTATATACACGCACGCACTAGAATATACAAACATAACTAGAAGCACAAACAAAAAAGAAAAAGAATACTACAACTGTCATAATAGTCGCAGACGAAGAAATGAAAAAATGAAATAGAAAGCACATAAGGACTATGTAACTATTAAATTGCCTAAACTAGCTACGCGTAGGTCAGGCTAAAAATAAGTGTAGAGATCGCACGCCAAAAAAGATTCACGTTAAATCATAACACTACGGATATGTGAACACTACCTGTACATAGATACTGTAGATAAGAAGCAAAAGTACGCTTCGAGTTCGACACAGTGAGGAAACGTTCACTATTTCCCCAGGCAGAGAATTCCAGCGATATGCTGCTTGAATCGTGAAACAATGCTTATAGGTCTCATTACGAGATATGTTGAAACTATTAACTGTCACTCGATATCCGAGTAACTCTAACCTCAGTCCTCGGAAAAGCGAACATATCATATAAATAAAAAGGATTGCAAGATGGAGAAAAGCAACCAATATATTTTTCTGTGTTCTACTATTAACTGATTTTCCTGTAGATGACTAGTTGTTGATCTCATTTTAATCTACAAATATGACGTACGTAAGAATTAAATTCTCGATGCAATTTAGTATTCAACAATTTAGTATTTTTCTTTAAAAAGAAAGAGAGAAAGAGGGAGGGAGAGGGAGAGAGAGAGTCGCGTCCTACTTTTAGCGGAAAATGCAGTCGAGTGAAATTGAACGCGTGGGAGACGTTTGTTTTGTTTGACTTTCGTATTTAATTTAGAGATACGTCGAGCCCGTTGGGGGAGTACTCACGAAATTTTATTTTGAAAAATTGCGGCCAGTGTATGTATGTATGTGCGTGTGTGTGTTTGTGTGCGCTTTCAATTTTCGCGCTCAACGAGCTCAAGTGTGGCGGTAGATAAGGTAACAGCCTCAATTATGGGTCCCAATTTCAACTGGCCTATTTAATGCATTAAAACAGTTATAATGAAAACGCGTAAAGTTTTTTTTACACATCCTTAATTCTTTTATAATTATATTTTAAAATTAGACTCACAAACATTCTTGATATTTAAGAAAATAATCTAAAATATCAGTTGCTTTACCGACTCTTCAGCTGTGTAAATTTGCTAGAGCAGAGGTGCTACGCTACGTACATCATTATTCTACATCATTATTCTACGCAGACTAAAACAACATAAATTATATAGACATTATTAATATAAAATCGGATGTCGTATGCCGCGTTATACGGACGCGAGATATTTGCTGAGCCATAATTAGGACCTACGCGTGAATGTCTTTAATTATTCTCAGGAATAAATTAATTTAAAGTTCAATAATTTCGTTTTAAAAATATGATGTTAGTTACTTGTGCTGGCAAGAACGCCAGCAATGTTCGCCTCAATGCTCGATCGACAAATTTATGCAAGTGAAAGTTACTGTCCAAATTGAATGATCCACAATTGAAACAGTCCACCTTACTTAATGATAACGCTTTATTATTCGCGCCAGTGTGGCTTCTCGCGTCTATCGAACGATTCGACAGAAACGTCCGATCGTAGGTCGACGCCGCGGATCGCGTTTCACACTTTAAGAAAGGCGCGCTGCGGTCTTTCGTCGAATAATCTCGCGCTTCTCCTACGCGCGCATTTTAAGCAGGCGGAAAATCGATTAAGCGATCAACACCGCCGGGCGAGCTGTCAATTTCGTCGATCGTCTCGGCAAGAATATTTCCCGTCTGTGTGTGTATGTGTGTGACGCGCGAGCTGTGCGGAACGGCCGGAATATTACACGATAACGATGGGACACGTGCGCCGACTGGTATGATCCGTCAATCAATCGTCCGGGGAATCGTCGGCGTGCAAAAAAGAAGAGCGAAAAGTGCATGTGACGCGACAGCCATGTTGCGATTTTTCCGCGCGCGCGGTGCGGCGCGGAGCGGCGCGGACCGGCGCGACGGGGTGTGTGCATTATTTCCAGCATCGGTTTTGTGCTTTCCGGCCGTTGACCCACTCCACCGCCAACCACTACACACACACTCTCTCTCTTTCCACCCTGCAGATCACCCAACGGCAGCCCTTCTCTCGCTCTTTCTCCCTTTCTCTCCCGTCGAACGTGTCCGCAGACGAGCATTTTTCGAATATTCGGCGTCTATCTCTTTCTCCGTCCGTTCCTCTCGTTTTCGCCCGCGTTCTCTCCCCCTCATCTCTCTCTTTCTCTCTCCCTCTCTTTCTCTCTCTCTGGTCCCGCCATAAAGAAATCGATAAGCTCGATATAACTTCCTCGATGTAACTCGCCGTCTCTCCGGTCGCGCGCGAATCAATTTTCCGCGAGAGGAGCGCGTTACGAACGCAGAGATGCGACTCGAATTAAGTCACTCGGCCGCGTCACGAGACGCTCACGAGATCCCTAATCGTATTACTTAATCCTCTTTCTCTCTCTCTTCCTCTCTCTCTCTCTCTCTCTCTCTCTCTCTCTCTCTTGCAACAGCAGCCCTCGCGAGACGTTCTCTCCTAGATATCTAAATACCGTCCGCGAAATATTGCGTCGCTCGTATTTGCGCACCTTGTATATTTATCTCTGTGACGTTACTCCTTTACTACTTCTCGCACGTCGGTGAGATCAGAATTATTTGTCTTTGCGTGCGGGTCCTGCCTCGTATGTGGCCTCGTGATAATAATAAAATTGGTTTGGTAAAATAATAATAGGTCTCTAATAACTGTGCTTGCTAATTTTCTCCTGGACGCGTAGACACGCGAGGACATTTACTTTCTTCCGGTTCTATTGACATTCTTAAAGCAGCCTCTCTTTATATCGCGACTCAAAATTAAAGTACATAAAACAATCTAGACGGATAAGTGTAGGTAAATTTAACAGCAACTATAGTACTAGTCGATTTGTTAAAATTTCCAAGAAAAAAGAGATTAAAAATCTGTTCAAGACGATGTCGTATAAAATATAACAAAAATCTGAATATAACTTTTAGTCAATTTGTTGCTGCATCAATGTACAAATCTACGTCATTGTATGATGTGAACTTAATATTTAATTCAGTACAATATGTTTGCTTCATAAATATAATAAAAAAACTGTGGAGTTTCCATTATCGATTATCTCACGTCGTGATAAACAAAAGAATATGGATATTTTTTAGTAGATATCTGGATAACTTTTAGTAGATTTGTTGCTGCATCAATGTGAAAACAAATCTGCGTTATTGTATAATGTAAATTTAATAATTAATTCAGTACACTTATACATATATTTTTTATGTTTACTTCATACATAATTTTAAAAAGTTGTAGAGTTTCCATCGTCGATTATTTCACGTTGTAATGATCATGAGAGAGGTCGTGAGTTCTAATAAATTCCGCTCCACCAAATCAATTTTTGCCTCGAACGTGATTATTGCAAACGTCTATCATCCTAATGTCACTATTCGTGTTTGTGCTATTCTTCGTAAATAGAATTGGAGTCTATCAAGTGGAGACTATCAAGAATAGCGCGAGGGGAAGAGCGTGCGAATTTCCGCCGTTCGATTTTTCCACCAACGACAGGAGCAGTTGCGTACCACAGACGTGCGTCTGTCTGTCTTTCTCGATATCGTAAGATGCGTCGCAGGAAAGTGTCGGGACGAGGTGGGCAGGACGATTAACTCGATTATCTTTCGTGGTCGCGGTAAAGGCCACCGTCGAGAGGGACGAGCACGCTTTTGTTTCGCGGTAATTGTCCCCGTGGTACATAGAGCGCGGCCGGCCAACCTTCGCGTGACAGAAAGTCTCGTTAACATTGCCCGTGGAGAAAGGAATTACGGGACGTTCCCTTGAACGCGGCCAATCTTTCCCGACGTGGCCACGAACTGCGCGCGACGGCTTTAGACGTGTTATATTTATTCGAGTCCTTCCCTGATAGGAAAGGGACGACGACTACGCCGTCTTTTATATATATATATATATATATATATATATATATATATATATATATATATTTCTTTTTTTTCAACAACGCCCGCGATTTTCTCTTTACTTTTTTAAATCATCGAACGCGGATTCCACGCGAACGATTATGTTCTATTAGTTATTCGACGTATTGACAATTCAACGGATCAAAGAATGCGCGGCAAAACGCGAAGGAAGGGACGACGCGGGGGCGAACGCGAGCAAGGATAATACCCGGTCCATTAGTGCCCCAACGAATATTTAAAGCGACGGATTTTCGCCGCTTCGATGAAGATCGGGTCGAATGGATGGCCGTCTCGACGCGTTCCTCCTTTTATTCTACTTCCTTCGTAGCTTCGGGCTTTCTCACCGCAGACGTTTCCACACAACGTTTCCACACGTTCACGATAATATTTACGCTGCGGCGATGAGGAACGCGGTCGGATTCAGGGTTCGTCCTAACGAACGCCGTAATGGCTACCGAATTACGGGGAAAAAATACGGCCAAGCGTCCACAGACATTTCGTCCCTTTTTAAAAAATCTTGAACATTCCAATCAATAATACACCGATTTGAATCGATTTGACTGTGTCAAAAAAATGTAGATTTAAGAGAATATGTCATTAGTATCTACCAAATAAATATTTCTTATTTCTTAGATACTTTTTCTTTTAGTATGTGGTACTTATATTTATCTCACATAAGGAAATAAAAACATTATTGAAATTTATTCAAAACAATAGAGTCAATATTCCAGCAGTAGTTTAAATTTAAATTCAAGTTCAAGTTCTGTTTTTAATCATAAGACACAGAGACCCGCAAATTTCATGTGTGTGAATTGAGTTTAAGCTTAAATCCGAGTTAAAGTTATTATTGAAAAATCGGCCTTGTGCCATATAAAATGATACGTGAAGATGGAAAAGTGACCTTCTGCCGTCGAATCGATGTAACAAGAAATGTATACCATTGTATGATGCAAATTCAATCGATTCATTCAATACAGAGCGTACGAATAAAATTAAAAATATCGTAAATTGTTATCGATTGTCTCACATCGTGACAATCATGAAACTCTATTTGGATGAGGGAATAAAAGGAACACAAAACGCGATTCCAATAAACACTCCTGTGTGCACTTCACCGCCGCGAGAATTGTGCGCGAAGTACAGAATTTTCCGTCAACCAGATCCGCCTTAAGAAAGCGTCTCTTTCCTAGTCCGCTCCTGCGAGGTCGAGATTTCTCGTTAGGGGTTAATTCGCGCAATTGAAGCGGTCGCCATCTTAAAGCGACTCTCTCACCGGCTGCTGCCTCCCTCTCTCTCTCTCTCTCTCTCTCTCTCTCTGTTCTCTCTTTTCTCTCGATTCTCGCGGGCAGTATCTCGCAGATCCGGAAACGGTTTCCCATTTCGAATCTACCGTGCGGGTTTGCCGTCGCGTAATTTGACCAACGAGGTAAACGAACCAAGTGCCGACGACGAGGAGGAGAGAGGGAGAGAGAGAAAGGGGAGAGGGAATCAGAGAGCAACCGGCGGATCTGTTTGCCCGGAAGTACCTTTTTCAAATTCTCACCCACTCGCCGGGGTTTATTACGTCCTCACGACATCAGTCATTACTCCAATCATTACTCAAGGATGGCTCAATTTCAAGTCGCGAATGCGCGTCACGCGGGGGGAAGCGACCGGAGTGCAACTGTCAATCTAAATTCGACGACGCGATGCGATGATTCGGGCAACATTCGAGCGCTGAGATTCGTCGCGTTGGAAATATTCCACCCTATTTCTGCACAACGATACACAACGATTATCGCGGTGCATTTTTATCGCGAGTTCTCCGATTTCTTCGCCGATAGACAGACGCCGCGTCGATTTGTCGACTTATCGCAAATAAAAATTGATCCCGGAGAGAAGAATAAACGCGCGCCGGACGGGAAACGCGATCTTCTGCACTGTCTCTTGCTCGCTCGCTCGCTTGCTCGCTCGTTCGTGGAAGACGTCGAGACGGAACTTTTAATTCCCCGCGGAGCACGCTCGGACGGCAAATTCGATTCGGAACGGGCGTCGTCGTATCAATTACCCCTCGAATGACATTTCTAAACATTTTTCCGTCGCGCTCCGTCGCGCTTCTTCTATTAACAAATTAAGCGCAACTTGCAGCTCCACTTAGCGCCCGCATCTCACCTCCCCTCCCCTCCTTTTCTCCCCTTGCCCCACCCTGCCGTCGGAGTGGAAACGCCGCTCGATTAAATTTAAGATTCAGTTCCATTTAAGTATTACGCGCGCGCGCGCGAGAAGTGGCGGCGAGTGGTGGATCCTCGCATACGGCTTCCTCCCCCTCCCCCCGTTTAATGCAGTTTTCACAATTCAATTCCGCCGTCCAGGGATTCTTGCGTTTCACGTGTCAACGTTCTGCGCAACCCTCGTCGTGAGTAAGAGACAAGTCGAACAAGAAATATAAGAAGAAAGAAACGCACAATCTCTCTTTCTCTCTCTCTTCTGTGTTCGTATTATTTAAGCAGAGAGAGAGAGAGAGAGGGAGGAACCACTTTCTGGCCGGTGACTGGTCGAGAATTTTGGTTACTAGCTAATTTCTGGTCAGTTCGAGCAACGTTGGCTTCGCCAGTGACCGGACAGTAAAATTGGTCAGTTTCTATCAATTTCTAATCAGTTTTCGACAGTTTCTGATTTCCTCTTTTGTGCAAAATTCTGTCAAATAGTTTTCATCGTTGGATTCTAGATTTCGTAAAATATTGTAATATATTATCTACATGTGTAAAATAAAATATCTATCTGTCTGTACTTTCCCTACAAACTCCTAAACTCTTCGATCGACCTGAGCCACATTTTGTGTAGCTACTCCGTAGGACCCTACGGAAAATATAGGCTACGTGAAACCTGAAGCCCCTCTATCCCCTTCCTTTGGTTTTACTCCCTTAGTACTTTGTGATAAACCGGGCAACGTCGGGTAGTTTAATCTGGTTCAGTATAAAAACAACGTGAAACTCGTGTTTCAGAAGATAGAGTCTTTTCACGTGCGAATTCACTCATTGTTGAAGCAGTTATTTTTAATTACCATTTTCTTGCCTAGTAACTTAGCAAGAAACATTTTCGCCAGTATTTCCCGGGCTTTTACTATAGACAGAAACTGCCCGACATTTACTTATTCTTTATTGCCTAGTTTCTGGTTAAGGGCTAATACTGACTTATACTGGTTTCTTGACGAGTTTCTGCAAAAAATACTGTCTAATAAATCCTAGCCGGTAGAAACTGACCAATTTGACTCGGAAATGTTTCTACTTGGGTGGCAACCAAAATTAATAAAATATTCAAAGTTAATTAAATAATTGAATTGAAGTTAATAATTGAAATTAATTAAATATTTGACACGTTATCAAGAATATCAAAGAATGCGTTGCAAGCGTGATTATTTAATATATTGTCGAGTTTTTCAGTGTTAAACATTTTTTAATACGACGCGCACGCTTACGACTTCACGTCCACGGAGAGCGCGACTCGGCTGCGTTTAATTGCCTTAAAATAAGCGACATACGAGCGGCGCGCAAAATACAGAGAGAAGGAAAGCAGGCGAGCAAGCAAGCACGGATGTTGGATGCAAATAAGTCGCGTTGAAACGACAGCAAAATGTATTAACGGCCGTCGAACGAGTCCTCTGCTGCGCAGCGCCTGCAATTTCCAACGGTTCTGTTTTCATTGCAGATAATCGAGCTTTTTCGCGGAAAAAAGCGAGTCAACGCATCGTTCGCGACTTATCGCCTGACAGCTTACAAGTTTCGTTAGTAGCGCGTTACGTAGCGTACAAGTTGCGTTACGTAGCGCAGTGGGAATCGCCCCCTTTCTCCCTTCCAACCTTCTCAACCGACTGACGTGTGTTGTCGTCGTGCTACCTAATATGTCGCGAATCTAATACAACTGATACAGCGTAACGTACTAGACTGTATCCTGTCGCTCGGACGAAAATAAGCCTGTGACGCAATGCGCGGCACCGTCAAAGAGCAACGGAAGTGCCGGCGATTTGCGTTTTCGCAGCGACCCCGCGACAGGGGCAGGACTTCCGTCGCGAAATCTGACGTCTTATCTTTCTTCAAACTTACGCGCTCCAACGAACGCATTGTTGCTCACGTGGAGATTCACGTGATTTTACATTGCTACTTATTTATTTACACATTACTCACAACTGAATCACCAGAGTTATAATTATAACTCTGGTGATTCAGTTGTGAGTAATGTGTAAATAAATAAGTAGTCTGGAATTTCCATGATTAGCAAAGGAGTATTTCTGATCAAAATACCGGTGAATTTTTGTATCCAATCAGGAAACATTCGATGAGAAATATTGGTGATTTCGTTGTTAAATAAATAAGTAACGATGTAAAATCTCGCCGAAAGGATCATTTACTACACTGAGAGGAAATAGTATTTGGAAAATAGTGAATATTTATTCGGTAGGTACTAATAACGTATTGAGAATACAAATTCTTTTATCTAAATAGAACAAACAATTTTATGGGAAGCAGATTTGGCTGGACACGATAATTTCTGGTGGAATACGAACGACTGAAATTGCCAGAATTCTGCTTAAGTTAACTAGAAATCTTGGTAATCTAGAGTGAATTCTGATAACTTCAACCAGAATTTCGGAATCAAATCATGTTTCACTATATTTCATAATATTAGGTGAAGTAAAAAGTTTTGAGCGTTTTCCGCTAGATGTCTTTAGTGAGCCATATCTCACGATGTATACATCGCATCGGGTCATACTATACGGCGATTTAAAGGTGACATTACGCTTCAAAAAAAGTTCTGTGACAGTTTTGTGTTTGGTCAAGCCAGTTGTGTGTTACAGCGTTCCAAAATGGAGGTAAAAAAAGAAAAAATTCGATACATTCTTCAGTACCACTACGACCAAGGTGAAAAGGTGGAGCAGGCGGCCAAAAAAATTTGTGCTGTTTATGGACCCAATACAGTATCGAATGCAACAGCAAAGCGGTGGTTCCAACGATTCCGTTCTGGTAATATGGACGTCGAAGATGAGGCACGCTCTGGTAGGCCAATCGTCGAAAATGTCGATAAAATCATGGAAATCGTCGAGTCGGACCGGCATGTGAGCACTTATTCCATTGCCCAGGAACTGAAGATTAGCCAGAAAACCGTTTGGAACCATTTGCATAAGGCTGGTCTCAAGAAGAAGCTCGATGTATGGGTGCCACACGAATTGACGCAAAAGAACCTTTTGGACCGAATTGATGCCTGCGATTCTTTGCTGAAACGTAACGAAATCGACCCATTTTTGAAGCGGATGGTGACTGGTGATGAAAAATGGGTCACATACGAGAACAACAGCCGAAAAAGATCGTGGTCCAATCGCGGTGAGCCGGCCCAAACGATCGCCAAGCCCGGATTAACGGCCAAGAAGGTTTTGCTGTGTGTTTGGTGGGATTGGAAAGGAATCATCCACTATGAGCTGCTCCCATCGGGCCAAACACTCAATTCGGACCTCTACTGTCAACAACTGACCAGATTGAAGCAGGCGATCGACCAGAAGCGGCCAGAATTGGCCAATAGGAAGAGTGTTGTGTTCCATCAAGACAACGCCAGGCCGCACACATCATTAACGACGCGCCAGAAGCTCCGAGAGCTTGGATGGGAGGTTCTATTGCACCCGCCGTATAGTCCAGACTTGGCACCAAGCGATTATCACCTTTTCAAGCATTTGCAAAATTTTCTTGATGATACAAAACTGGCCTCAAGAGAGGCTTGTGAAAATGAGCTGGTCAAGTTTTTTACCAATAGGGACGAGGACTTCTTCAATCGCGGAATTATGAAATTGCCTTCAAAACGGACAAAAGTTATCGAACAAAACGGCGCATATTTGATCGAAATCGGATAATCCTAACTATGTTAATTTCATCGTCGAAATAAAGCGAAAAAACGCTCAGAACTTTTTACTTCACCTAATATTTCATCAGAAGTTTCTTTACCCAATCAAACGTTCCGTGCGCTTTCGTGAAAAGCCAAGATTTTAAGAAAACATATAGTTTCTTACTTGAAAACTATTTTTTTCGTAAAAATATGCACATATCTTTACAGTTTAAATATGTGTTAGCACTCACTGAGAATAAATAGTTTTTATTTCTTACATATTTTTTCTTTCAGTGTAGCAGAGCGACTGTCTCTGTTATTGATACAGTTTGCAAACGCAGACGTCTTTATATATATTGCACTCTTTAAATTTCTTAGAGCGAAACTCCACTCCAAGAGTAGAGTGATCTCTCACCGAGTTACTTGAATTCAGGCGACTTTCCACTCGTACGGAATGAATTCTCCGCTCTGAGTCGTCGAATGAATAATTCCATTCGAAATTGAAGAGTGAATCTGATGTGCTCAACTGTCAGAGAGACATTTTCGCTCTAATCGATTGAAACGTTCAATGTCAGAATCCACTCTAATCGCGATCTTGGAAACATTCGTTCTTGCGATTTCGATTGGCAGCATTTTCATTGTCGCTTCAAGTGACAATGCTGCTTTTCATTCGTCTTGAGTGAGACTTCACTCAGGAAAATTTAGAGAACACGCAAGGCACTTGGAAGCCGTTAATTCCATCGTTACAAACGCAGAAAGTCGGATTTGGTGTAACATATAACGAATTTATGTATTAGAGACTTTTTACAATAAAGTCTTACTTTCGCTGGCCGAAATTGCACTCAAAAAAATGTCTCACTCATCCGATTAGAATTGTAAATGTCAGTCAAAATTTATCGCTGTCTTTCCTATCTGCTAGAAAATTGTCTGTGTACGTAGAATTTATAGCAGCATTTTAGCAATATTTGCAAGCAAATTTTAGTGGATGCGAGGATTACACATTCGCTACTCTCTCGTCACCGGTTGTTTTTGTCTACCGCAATCAATTTTTATAAGAGATGTGGCTGGTCTTTATCCGAATGGACACCACAGAGAGACCTTCTTGTTAAATTTCACGAGTGGTTCAAATAGAAATTCCGTCTCTGCTTATTTATGTTGATTAAATACAAAATGTACGTGATATCGGAGTATTTACTTGTCATTTATGCATTTTAGCTAATTTCTTGTATTTAGATCATTTTCGTTACGACTGTACAAAACTATCTTTTTGAGTGATGAGATATAAAACGGTGGAGTGCCCACTTTTAGTCCACTGAAAGTCAGTGAATATACTTGCTGATTATCGGCAAAATACTCCTTTTGCTGAACCAATGAGAAATATTTTTACCGATTTTACACTTCAAAAGAGCACCACATTTTTTCCCCAACGTATTAATTAACGTCACCAAACGGCGCGCTGTGTCGTGAGCACGCAGGAAATTGCCCGACGATATTATATATATATATATATATATATATATATATATATATATATATATATATATATATATATAACGGTAATATACGTAATTATTTCATACTGACCATAAGATAATAAACCAAACCAAAGTAAAAATAATCGACGCTACAAAGCAAGCGTTATTAATAATCCGGGCTGTGTTGCGCGCGCATTGAGGAACGAACGTCGTCGCGTCGTTAGCGCGATAAAAATTTTAGAATGTTCTTAATACCTCGAACCTTGAGATAACGTTTGCACAGCTTATCGCCACGAGCGACTCGTTCTCGCTCTTCGACACTGCACTTTTTGCGAAATAGAAATATTCCTGTGCTACTCCTCGCATAAATAAAAGAGCCCAGTCGTCCGATAAAAAAATTATCTTCTCTCTCTTCCTCTCCCCCCTCTCTCTCTTTCTATTTATCTATCTCTCTGTTACATACACACACACACACACATGCTATAAATAAAACTGTTTCCTCACGAAATTAAAATCCTCAACGGCTGAACCAAGCTTGCCGTGGGTAAAAACTCGTGTCCAGCAATTAAACGAGATTTCAAAGGGAGCTAATCAGAACTTACCGATTACCAATATCTGAAATCGCACAAATCGGCTCGCCGCTTGAATAAACAAACATTCGGATCATCAGCTCGCAGTCGCTTCACGTTGAGTCGGAACATTTCAATTTCGCGTCTCGCAACGACATGTACATCTCACGCAACTCACACACGCGCGCGCGACGTACACATACGCGTTTCCGATACGAGGTGAGGGAGGTGGGACGTGTGGCAGGGGGAGGGAAAGAGTAAAAACAGAAAACCACGCGACGTTTTCTCTCTAGCTTTGACGGACGCTTTGCACTGAACCGACGAAATTTCGCGCGCTTTAACGAGTGGCGGGTTGAACTGGCCATCGATTCTCGCGAGTCGAGATCTATTTATCGAACGTCGCCGACGACCGTCACCGTTGCCGCTGTCGTCGTCGTCGTCGTGGACGTCCACGGAGACGATATCTCGCGCTTGGAATTTTATCGCGAATAAAATTCCAAGCGCGCGCGCCCGTTTACAAAGTGGCCGCGATGTTTTACAACAACGTGGCGGCCAGTCTCGTCGGTCGCTCGAGCTCCACTGAAAGATAATTGTCGGCTATCAGCTGACCCTTGTCGTCCGCAGCACGCCCCCCGCCGACGTCTCTCCTCTCGTCGATGCAACGATGCATCCTCCTGCGCGTCGCACACAAGCGCCCGCCGTCGGCCGCTACACCGGACGTACAGAAGGTACTTCGTCGGCTATCGTTTACACGATAATCTCAACGCGTGGAACTGGACAGATACGCGCGTTACACGTGGCATCAATAACGTTCGCCGGCGGGTAGCCAATAATGTACACGACGTCGTCAACGTCGACGTCGACGTCGTCGTCCTCCACCTCCTCCTGCTCGTCGTTCCCCGCACTCTCCCAGAGAGGGGGAAAGAGAGAGAGAGAGAGAGAGAGAGAGAGAGAGAGAGAGAGAGAGAGAGAGAGAGCACGGCAATTCGCTGGAGCGTCTTCTCGGCGTCATTGCGGCGTTTCATTACGCTCGAGAGACGAAACGGCGTTAACCCCGGGACGTATTTGTTCAGTCGCGCGCGGCTCGGAAGATATTTCCTATGTGCTAGTATTAGAGCGCGCTCGAGAGCAAATTATTCGTACCGAACTCAAATTGAATACGAAATTTCGAATTACACCGTAATACGAGAGCCGTGAGAAAGGATGATTTTTGTAGGAAGTGGTGACAGAACGCGCGCTTCTCATTAATAATATACAATTGTGAGAGCGGCGCGCGCGATGCGAGGAAAGTCGGCGGGAAATCTGAACGACGAGGAGTGTACGATAGGCCTACGTGATCATCAGAAATAATCGATGATAGAAATTCGTTTTGTAATGACATTTACGAAGCAATTTTATTGTACTAAATTATATATAATCGTTAAATTTACATTATACATTCTGAGTTATACTTAGAATTTTATATCGCATTTTATTGTTTTGAGCAAATTTTCATTATTTCTTTCGTGTTTCTTTCATGTTTCTATTTCATTATTCTATGGAAAAATTTACCAAAAGTTATACGCATATTTTCATATTACGTTTTGTCGTTTCAGATTTTTATCATCTCTTCCGAATTTTTGCATGTTTTTATTTTTTATCATTTTGTATGATAAATTCAGCAAAGTTTAATTTTTACATTATATTTTGTATGACATATTGCTTCGAACAAATTTTAACAAATTTTTCGTATTTCTTTTGTATTTCTATCTCGTCATTCCGTGTGACAAAAATTTGCTAAAAGTTACACTCATATTTTCATATGACATTTTACATGACGTATTGTTTTCAGCAAATTTTGATAAACTTTCCTGTATTTCTTTCGTATTTCTATTTCATCATTTTATGTAACAGATGTGAATGTTATATGTACCACTTACAAGAGGTAGAACCTTTACAAATCAACTAATGTCAAATTGCTACCTTTGCGTACACTTATTTGGAACCTCTCTCTCTCTCTCTCTTTCTCTCTCTCGACTTTTGAGCAAGTCGATCTAAGACGATCCGCATGTCACGTATCGTACAATCATTTCGTACGGAGAAATTTATAGGGAACTGTACCGCAAAAGATAATTAATTGCGCACGCCCGACGATCTCGATCCCCCTAATGCATCGTGTTCTCAGAAGCCATTAAAGCGGCGCGTCAATATAACGACAATTCAACGCGGCCGCGCGTTTGCAAATCGCGGCGCAGGGAAATGGTTAATTATCATATCAATTATCGAAAGAGCCATCGAGTAGGAGGGAGCGGCAGGAGCAGGAAGAGGTCGAGGAGCGGAGGGTAGAGCAGGAGAAGCACCGGCTCGTTAACGCTACTACTGTCAATGCAACATGCTGCGATGTCCAATAAAACGGCGGCCCGATATCAGTTGCAGCCAGCGCAAACACGCGTATTTACGGTTTCGCGGTCGCATATCACGGCATTTTCGTAGCGCCTCGTGATGCGCGTATCGCGGAGCCCGTTGCTCGTCGAGCAGATAAAAAAAACGTCCCGATGTCCGACGATGGAGGCACAAGTGCAGCCACGGAAGTTTCCGCGCCAGAACTAACACGCGGGGAAGAATGATCCGCCCACGCTTCAATAATTGTCCCTTGTGCTGTCGAAATTAATTGCTGCACGCGATTCGATAAAACGCGCGTCCCAAAAGCGAATAAAATTTTATCGATAATTCGACAATTTCGCAAAATCACGTTCACGTCCCCGAGTCTCATCGCGTTTGTACAACATTCCCCGGTTGGAATTTTGTTTCCACATTAATTCTGCGAATTTCGTCGTCGGACTTGCAAGACTAATGGGTATCTCGAGGAATAATGCTGCACGAGCTGTTGTACTTTGACATTAGAATTGGTTGCTTATTGCAGTTTCTTTCATATCGAAGCTTAAAGAAATAACTTGCCAAAAGTTTCTGTAATGACTTCAGATCCTACACTGTAAGCATTCTTTTATAAATCACACAGGACCTAAAGCTATTCTAAGAAATATTCGGAAATACTTAATATCTGGTTGGTCTCAATATTTGATCTATTCATTTATTCATATATTTGCCTTTGATTTCCATAAATAATATATTAAATATATAACTTAATTAAATACAAATGGAATGTGCGATAAGCGAATATTAAACAATTTAATACATTAAATATCAAATATTAATCAACGTGATTAAATATAATGACATTAATGAGTAAATATATAAAACAAAACAAAATGCTTTTTATCTAATCTGTCTAATCTGTTTATTGTTATCTGCTTATTGCTACAGAGATGTTGGGAATTTCAATAAAGTTTGAAGATCCAAAAAAAGGGTCAAAAAGAAATTGTAAGGAAAAAATTGGCAGTTTTGTGTCTAAAAGCACCGACAGAGGTCACGCAATTTTTTCGGATACGACACAATGCTACACGCGAGCGAAAAGGAATATCATTAAAGAACATAAGTCAGTATGTACAAGGTGTCTCAGACTCTCCTCTGCAATTTTTGGGAACAAAACGGATTGAGGTGAACATAAAAGTTCTATATTGTTTGGTAATATCTGCAATAAATCTCATGATAAATCTCGAGATATTAATTAAAGAAGATTGATGAATGATCACGCGCAATATGGTAGATAAGCTGTAATGGCGATGTGTGCCGTTATGTGTTTATACATTAGATCAAAATGAATAGAAAAGCTCTTTATCATTTTGCAAAAATACTTTTGCAAAAGTAGAAAAACTACGAAAATACGATAAAATTACAATTAGTTAGACAAATTTACAATTACAAAGAAATGCAGTAAAAGCTTAATAAGCGCTTTCCGTTGCACTGGCAGCAGCTTTGCAACTGTTGTAAGATTTTCTTCTGAACGACAGTGGCGCGATTTGCGCTTCTCCAACATGTTTGCTAAGCGGTCACCATTTTTTCCAGCATACTTTCATACAATATGCTGGACTGTCTAGTAAACATGTCGGAAAAGCGTAAACAGTGTCGTTCAGCAGAAAATCTTACGAACAATTGCAAAGAACAAAACGCTTTTTTTGCTAAACATAACATAACTAATCTTATGTTCCATTTTAGTTTCATTATATCCGTCACGATTTTCTCTTCCCCTACGCTTTAACGTCGTGGAAATATGTTCCATTCAGAGATATTCCTACGTCGATGATTAGAGTCGCTTCAAAAGCTCGCAAAAATGTTTTGAAAATGTTGTTGTCATCCGCGACCGCCGAAACTACGCGTCAGTGATCGGCCGACGACAACAATCAGCCGCGGCTGATGTTATCTTTTTTTGCGGGTTGTTGTGGTATGCTCGCGTGTCGCGTACCATCCTGGAACTGTCATTACGTCTCGAGCCGGCGAGCGACGTGCACACATCGCGACGCGGTCTCCACGCGTTATTTTAACACATCGTTTCATATCTACGCGAGTGAGTGAGTGTCAGTGCTACGATGGAGTGTCTGGAGCAGCCGGGAGCAGGATGCTGTATCAGGAAGCTGGGACAGAGGACGCCGGGAGAGGGACATCGTGTATTCCCAGGTGCGTCAAATCATTTGTTATATGGAAGTTTCTGATTCTAACGAACGTTCGACGAACTTACCGACGATAAAGAAATATTCGAGTCGAAATTTAGGCCGGTATTCGTAGTCTGCTATTATTTAAAGTCATTCATCAATTTCTGGTGCATTAATAGTTGTTACTTGTAACTTCTCTCTCTCTCTCTCTCTCTCTCTCTCTCTCTCTCTCTCTCTCTCGTGACATATTCAAATTTGAATTGATGGAGTTAAATGTGAGACCTTTTAGTAGAATCACGCGATTGCAAATATAATGAATTACGAATATATGAATGAATGATGAATAAAAGAATCGTACGTATATGACTCAATTGAAAGATTTATACGAGTCTTTGAATACTTGTCAATTTGCACCTGTCTCATACAAGAAATATTGCTTCACAAAGCTAAATACGAGCACAGATCTATCATCAATTATAATTTCGATCAAGAATTGTAAATAAGTTTCAATCATGAATAGCGGTTTTAAAATTCAGCGAAATTCTCTCAAACGTTAATTTTTGCCTTTAATAAATGAATCGGGAATTTCACATTGAGGTATTGACGTTTGTTTCTCACGTTTGTTTGTCTTTGTTATTGTACTGAATTCACATTTAAATCTGTATTGGCAGGCAGCATTATTGGGCACATAATTGTTATCTTTGTTTTTACAATTTCTTTCATTTTAGCATTTCGGATCTACAAAACCTATATGTTGGATATTACCAACACTAAAAAAGAATAAAAAACAATAATAAAATTATAAGAAAATAAAATGTATGTCGTTTTATTTACCTCTTATTAGATTAGTTAATATTTGCTTGTCACGAATATTCTATCTATAATTAAGCAAACTACATAATTAATAAATTAATAAATTTTTTATTGAAATAAGAAAGAATAAGGATAAAATGCGGATAGAATAATTAGATATCAGGTAATCAGGTATTAAGTAATTCCCATATCCATCTTTTGTCATAATCATAGCATTACATAGAAAAAAAGTGAACGCAATAAGCTTACAGCAAGATCAAGGACAAAACATACGTATATTATTTTATCAGGAGTTTCTTTATTGACCCTTCAAGTTGAACAAAATTTACAGGGCTAATGCAGAATTCAAATTTCGACTCGGTTATGTCGCGTTATGTCGCGTTCGCTTATCGAAATGCGCTTGTTCAATTGGCGGGTTTCAGCGCGTTTGCTTGTTAGATTAGAATTCGATGATTTATATTGCGCTTTATATGAAATGTATATGACATTTGTGTATTTATGTGACAGAGATATTTGTACAGTTAAATTGCAAACTGATGTTACCTAAGATGAATATATTGAGTTATGTAATAAGCAATTTTGGATTGCTGCCAGATGAAATGAAACGACGACGCTCCTATGTCGTTATAATTTTGTGAAACAATACATGCGAAAGGTGACAGGAGATCGTAGATCAAAACGGCATATACATTGTTTCCTAAAATTATAGCTACATGAAGATACAATCGTTTCGCATTTTACCTTTGAAAAATCTGAGATTATTTATTTTACGATCTAATATACAGAGTGTTCAGTAACTCACGGAGGAGTCGTGGTAAATTAGGTCAAACTAAAATTCCTCTTTTCTACCATTTTGCGAACACTTGAGTTATTAATCTAAGAAGATTCATAAATAATCACGCGCCATATGGTAGATGAGCTGTGATGGCGGCGTTTATCGTTGTATGCTTGTACATTAGATTAAACTGAACAAAAAGTCCTCTACCATTTTCCAAATGACCACGCATATGTTTAATTATTAATTAAAGAAAATTAGTATAATTGTGCACAATAATGCATCAATTTTCTTTAATTAATAACTAAACATCTATGTACGGTCATTTGAAAAATGGTACAGAACTTTTTTGTTCTATTTGACTTAATATACAAGTAAACGTCTCTATCACAGCTCTTCTTTGATTAATATCTTCTTTGATTAATAACTTAGAATTTTATGTGGTTGTTCGCGAAATAGTAAACGAATTTTTTTTCAGTTTGACCTAATCTGTATGCCGCGGCTCCTCTGCGAGCTACCGGACACCTCTGACAGCTTCTGTATACAGAAACTTATGTGAGCTTATATCAATGAGGTTTCATTAAACGTGAAATTATATTTTCGGTCGGAGAGGAGGGCAAAAATGTTCTGTAAGCTCGGGTCGAGCGTTCGACATTTATCGCCGTATCGCCTCAAGCATCATCGTATGTGTCAAATTTTTATTTCTTCTTCTCGCGCACGCGCGCGTGAAAAAAAAAGGAGGAGAGAGAAGGATATCGAAGCTTCTCCCGGGAAGTACGGTATCGTGAATTTCGCCGGCGCTAGCGGCGGAAATGTTGCCCTCCGACCAACCCCCAGCGCGCGCTATATCTATCTACTCCACTAGCCACCCTCGACTTTCCGCTCGCAAGAACACACCATTCTCCGCGATCTGCTGAAGTATCGTAAATTCGATCCGAGGTAAACGATGCCAATGGGAGCAGTCGATATTGTGTCGCGCGCGTTATGCAGATACCGATGCGGGCGACGAGATGAGGGGAGAGAGGGTGGGGGGGGGAGGAGATAGAGAGAGAAAGAGAGAGAGGGGGAGAGAGATAGTGAAATTCCGTTTCTTGCTGCGCGAGGGTGCATCGTGTCGCTGCTAATTGGCTGGCGCAAAATGGCGAGTAGACAGGCTGTGAACAAAGTTTCCTCCTATCGGCCGGAGGGCTCGATTAAAGCTTTTTCTTCGCGCGGTGCCGTTATTGAGCTCGATATCGTCTGCGAGCGCGAGACAAATGCGTTCAGCGGCGCGAAGGCGAATTATCAAACATTTTCCTACGTTCGACATATTCGTTCACGCGTCTTCTTCGAAGATCCGTCCTGAAAGTCGCGTTTTCGTCACCGCGGCGTCCCCTCAATTTTTCTCGACTTCACAGCCATTTCTCTCTGCCGTTGTTCACCCCTTCAAAGTACCACTACGCGAGTAGAAATCGAACCGTCAAATGAGATCCCCCGAAAGTGCGTGGTAATTCATGGCGAGAAGGAACGAAGTACACTGTCTTCAGCGTTCGGTTTAAAAGCGAAGAACGCGCGAAGGGGTTGGGGGTGGCGCACCCCCGGGAGCGCGACTCGACGAGAGAGAGCGGGTCGGTATTGTCTCGCTGATTATTTATGGCGAATTTTAAGCCCCTAAGTGTGGCCGCTGTAATAATTAACAAAAGGCATTATGCCGCCGCGGAGAACGAGCCGTCGTTCGCCCTCTCTCTCCCTCACCCTCTTTCTCCTTCACCCTCTCTCTTTCTATCTTCTGCCTGTGTTTAGGGGTGCGAAGGCGAGCGCGCGCTCGCGCTGCGCTCTCCGTTCGGCTCGGCTCGTCCGTTCACCAGGAGAGATAACACCTGGGACCAGCCGGCTAGCGGCGCTCGATTGCCCGGGGCTCATTTACTAATGAGCACGGCCCTATAACGTCCGCGAGAGTAATGCGACTTCTTTCCCAGCAGCCGCGTCGCGCACACAACGACGGCAACGCGACCCTCGATTTACGGACGCGTTTCTCGTAGCCCTCGGGAAAGCCGATGATCGCGGCGCGAGCGAAATGTGCCATCAGATTTAGAAAGATGTTATCATGTTCATTATTAATTTTTTTCTTTTCTTCTTTTAAGAGAAACTCATTTTGACACGATCTGTGTATGCACACAGAAAAATATTCTACCGTTGAGAAAAGCAATCACTCAGTTTACTTTTCTTCTTTTAAACAGTAAGTTATCTTCAATAAAGAATATCTTTACAAAAGAAAAAAAAGACGCCGAGTACTAACTTTCGGAGAAAAAGTTTATTAAAGAATTGATGATCGTGGCGCGAACGAAATATGCCATCAAATTTAAATATTATCGTATTTATTGTTAATTTTTCTCTTTTCCTCTCTTCTTTCAAGAGAAACTCGTTTTGACGCGTGCATATATATACACACAGAAAAATATCATTCTACTGTTGAGAAAAGCGATTACTCAGTTTGTCTTTTTCTTTTAAGCAAATATTGTCTTGAATAAAGAATATTTTCTTGATAGTGCTCTTGGAATATACTCATCTCAACTTTGAGAAAAGCCTATTATCATGCAGTCGAAAGAAATTTATTCTCTTTATAAGAATATCGTATAACTTTGTTGGAGAAGAAGTTGGTTCGGATCTATGTACTAAATAAATCGAAGTTTGGTTTTAATTTAATATTCTTGACTGAAATGCTAAAATTCACTACACTGAAAAAAATTATTCGATGAAAAATTAACAAATGGATATTTCGGATCAAAGTACCGATGAATTTTTGTATCTGGTCAGAAAATATTTGATGAGAAATATCGGTTCATAATTTTTTGATCGGTTTATCTGATGAAATACTATTATGATCGGAAGTATCCGATAAAATTTAATCGGATATCCCGATGAGATACAACAATTAATCGGAATTTGATCGAAAATATCCGTTTGTTAATTTTTTATCGAATAATTTCTCTCGGTATAGGACTCAGTATGTATTTTAAATAAATTTGATGTGTTCATGATACATTTGCAGATATATAAACTTATGAAATATTTGAAACAAGCAACGCTAACTTGAGTGCAATATGTATTTTTCCGTGTTTTGCCTAGAGAGAGGCGTTTCGACGTTTCTATTTTGAAGATATTGACACTTTCTTACGCGACGCGCAATGGCAAACACTTTTGCATCATTGGGTTATCATTTGAGAGGTCGAAAAATAACGTCGAAATGTTTGTAGATGACACAGATGGCACGCGGCCTTCCGATTCGAATTTGCGCGGTTTTAACTGCACGGTAACGAATCGAGATTGGTTTGCCACGCGCGTTGCGCATAATTACTAATTGTCTGCACATGTACACACATATTTATATGCATATAAAATAATCTACGTAATGATATAATGTGTAGCAAAAATGAAAGTTTAATTAGATCATTAGTAGTTATTGGAATTGCCGGCACCGACAACCAAAATTGAAACTGTGCACGAGGCTTTCTAGAGTCAGTTATTAAATTTAAATTAAACGGACAACACAAAGGATCGTCAAAAATAATTAGATGAAAATCGGGTAGAAATTCGTATTCGAGCTCGTTAATGCGCGGATTCGCGGACACTCATGTAACGGCTGTATATCTCGGCCGGAACATCCCCCGAATCACCTCACCACCCCATTGCCCCGAGCTTGCCTCACCCTCATCGTTGTTCGATTCGTCACGAGAGAGTAACGCAAAGCCGGATGAGTCAGGGGGAGGGAGACTGCGGGGAAGGGGAGAGTGTACGGCCACACAAGGTATTCGCTCACCCTCTTTGTTTCTCGGTCTCTGTCTTTCTCGCGCGCTTTTTCTCTTCTTTTTTTTCATATAATCTTCCTCGACGTCGAGCAGACATGCACGGCGCTCGTAAAGTTCCGAGGGAACTACTCGACGACAAAGGGGAGACCGTGGGGGTGAGTGGGCAGGGGTAGGTCCCGAAAGACGGACGTGTGTGGGAATTAAGAGCGTGTTGCGAACGCCGGGTCGGCGGGCGTGATACTTGGTGATTGCAGATAAATTTGCGCGGTGTTGATTTTCGAAACGACGAGGGTGAAGGGGAGGGGAGTGTGAGAGCGAATAAACAGTTTATGCGCGCATAACTGGATATCGGCCGATGATTTATATTGCCAAACACGCGCTAGTTATGCTTATAGTCAAAAGGATGTAATCAGTTGGCTAGAGTCGATTAATCCACGATATCGAATGATCGAGTGTCAATCGCGGTTGTGCTCTTGTTGATGACACGGTTCTCTTCACGCTCGCGCTCTCAACTCTTCATTTCGAGTTTTTCTTTCTCCACAAAAGTAGATTTCGCATTTAAATGTTTAAGGCTCTAAAAAATAATCCAAAATAGAATTCGACGAGAAAACTCACTTGGGCTTCGAACTGACTAATTATTTCGGATTTCTTTTTTTTTTATACTCTGTAAGAGGAAGAATATGTAGAAAATAATATAAATATTTATTTGATGGGTATTAATAACATATTTGCTTAAATATAAATTATTTTATTTAAATAAAACAAACAGTTGCTTTCATAAAAAGCCAAGGTTTCAAGAAAAGATATATATTTTCTCATTTAAAAATATATTTTATATTAGTATAAGTAAATGTGTTATTATATATGATGCCCACATTGAATAAATATTTTCTATTTTTATATTTTTAATATTTTTTTAATATTTAGGTATTCTTTCTATCAATGTACAAAATTAAATTTCGAATTTGAGCGTCTGGAACTCTGAACAATAATATAAAATTTAAGGCAAACATTCACTCGGACTTCAAATTAACTCCGTATTTCGAGTTTTTTTTTCTAAGAGCAAATTTCGAATTTAAATGTCTTTAAATGAATTTAAACTTTACAAAAGAATCGGAAATAAAAGTCTCGCCGATTAGCGTACAATACTTGTCGCAGTCTCCCTTGGAAGCACGCGTGAGAGAGCTTTGGCGAAGTCGAAACAGTAGCCGCACGCCACGTTGCGCGCATTCCAATTAATATCACTTTACGTTGGATAACGACGAGTAAATAATCTCGCAGTAGCGGCCACTTGGTTCCCGTCGCGGTTGTTTGTCGTCAGCCATGCGATCGAGGGTGACGAACGACGGTATCTCGACGGTACTACTTCCCGATTCTAATCAGAAGTGATATCTATTTCCGCTAAAGAAACAAACATGAATTTTTGACTTCTTCAACCGATCATTTTTAATGACATCCGTAGCCCGGTTGAGATAACGAGAGAGAGAGAGAGAGAGAGAGAGAG